>NC_139957.1:3402971-3500471 GCF_963454915.1 Gymnoscopelus microlampas
GATACTTTGATAAACTTAAGTATATAGGGTTTAAGTGGTTAAGGCCTGGTCGTGTTCATGCATAATCCAGATGGTAACCGTAGGTAATGTTGAAAAATTTCACAAAGTTGCTCTCTCTTTCTCAACAGTTTCACAGGTACAGTAGGAGTTGACTCTCAACTTTCTGGTTGCTCGGTTTCAGACTGTGTTCTTTTATCCTCCTCACGCCCGCAAATGTGTATTCATTATTCAAACATTATGTCTGAATAATGTATGTGACATAAGAAAACTGCACCATGCAGTGTATTCTAAACTCTGACATTACAGTACTTTCGAAGCCAAAGGCACAGTATAGGCAATGCCTAAAAGAGATAATAGCTGACAGTAGTGGTAGACTTTGTTTTGATAAATTGACACTATATGCTGTATGACCAGGCCCCCCCCCAGGTGTCTGTACTTGGTCATTCCGCAAGCTTATCAGCATGCAGATCTGCTATTTTCACCAAATGTCCGCCTATTATGACATGCCCAGAATTGGGACGCTAGCATTCATGTGGTTAACCTATAGTATTAAGACCTGTGGCCGACTCTAAAAATGTCTTCTAAATCCTAACAGAATCCTAACAAAATACATGTTGCTATATCAGTGGTTCTCAAACTTTTTCATGTCAAGGACGTCCAAAATTATATATATTCGGCCGTGGACCCGCATCTAAAAATATGTTGTTCCGGGGACCCCCAGAAGCAAAGATTTGTGTTAAAAATGTTCGCTTTAAAAGAATATATATTCTAAGATTTGCTCTACAAGCTCGTAGTGTGGCACTAAGTGACGCACTATGCTCTTGTTTATACAAGCAAGCAAGCTTTTATAAAATAATGCTTTTTAGCTCAAATCTAAAATGACACAGATGGCTTTCCCGGTCTTAATGGGTAAAACAAACAAAAAAAACGTCAATAAGAACTGATCCAGGATTTGTGATATTCTGACAAAGAATCTGAGGTAATGTAAGTTGAGAGTAAGCAATATGCCATTCTTGATGAACTTTGAGTCAGCGGCCATGCCAAGGATAGGAATAGCCCCCGACTGAAATGACATACTGAGACACATATGAGCCCAGCTCCCATAGCAAAGCCAAAAGTAAACAGTTGGAGGCTGTGTTGCTGCTCCGCAAGAACACCTGATGCACATTTCAGTGTCGGTTCAATATCACTCCAGCAGAGAACGTAATTAGTTGCTAATCTGGCTCTCTTTTCTTTGTTCTGTCAAAAAAAAAGAGCATGTGAGCTCTGGCAAATCTCTGACCTTTCCGTGCTGTCAAGACGAAGGAGTCGTGCAGAGCAAAAGGGCCTCATTATATGCAGTGAAGCTGCATATTACTGTTGTAATAATTTGTATGTAGTGTCACCTTTAACTCTTTGACTGCCATGGACGTGCTGGCGCGTCCGTTGGTACTTGGTCCACAGTGTCATGGGCGCGTTAACATGTCGAATAGTTTTTTAATTGTTTGATAAAAGATTGCGCTGTGATATATAATCCGGAGTGACCACTTTCACTGTTTCACTGTAACTCACACGGATACGGAAATAACGATGTCCGAAGGTTTCCGCCTACGTCCGTTTGCTGTCTATTGGTTTCCTGCAAATGCTTGTAACTTCACTTAACCCATTAATACCTGGAACGCATCTGTGTCACTTTAGATGTCTTTGGCTATTCAAAAATAGCAGATATACAAGCTCATAGCGTGGCATCGAGTGCCGGGCTATGAGCTTGTAGATCTGCTATTTTCGGAAAATCGTGACTTTTGTTGTAAAGATTCTTTTCCAAAAACTATTAGGATTTAGAAAACATTATTAAGAATGGCCTCAGGTCTTAATGGGTTAATTTCTTTTGCCCTGGATTCGGAACCTCACTTCTGAATGGGTTAAGTTACTCAACATTGATTTGGACAAAGTTAGATCCACTGATTCATTTTCAAAGATGAAATGTAGGCTTGGTGCATTTTGGATTCCTATGTTATTTAGACTAGACTATGCCAAATGAACCACTGTAGGGTTCAGGTGATTAATTTGTCCCTAGTCCGGCGGTGAACCTTTGGCACAAATATCAGATCTGCAAGCTCATTGTGAGCTTGTGCATCAGTTATTAGAGAGACCTGAGGGACCCCGATCTACTGACTATATAAAGTGGTTAAATTAAGACATTCACTGCCAGACTTGTTTCTGGCTGCGTGCACCCACTGCCAGCGATTTTATCTAACCTTTCCAAGTAGTCACAGAATATTTATCTCCAGTATGATCGATCCCTGACCCTGATGCTTGCTGATC
Organism: Gymnoscopelus microlampas; assembly: GCF_963454915.1. Classification (NCBI taxonomy): domain Eukaryota; kingdom Metazoa; phylum Chordata; class Actinopteri; order Myctophiformes; family Myctophidae; genus Gymnoscopelus; species Gymnoscopelus microlampas. The sequence goes on from NC_139957.1 coordinate 3,405,276, forward strand.
ACGGAGGGTTTTACTGTGCTAATAAAAAAAATCTTTTCATTTCTTTTTCTTTTCTGAAATGACGGAGATCTCCGTCAATGGCAGGGAATATGAAATAAATTGCCTCACGTAACCGCAGGATTCAGAGTGAGTTTTGGGTTACAGTGCATGCTCTCTGTAATGTTAAATGGCTATAAACATAACGTATACTCATTTAAATAAGATTTCATGGCCTTCTAGTCTGTGATTACTGATTCTGCGCACTCAAATTTGTATTTATTTATGCAAGGCAAGGCCAACTCAAAGTAGACATGTTTTCCTATATACCAGTCGTTCTCAACCCTTTTTTTTATGTCAAGGACGCCCAAATGAATATGTATACTTGCCCGCGGGCCCCCATCTGAACATATTTTGTGCCAGGAAACTCCATATAAGATGTGTAATATAATATATATAATATTTCCTCCAAATTTCACATCACATTTGAACAGTTTCACAGTTAGGCCTTATACGCAGTGGTGTAAAGTAACTAAGTACATTTACTCAAGTACTGTACTTAAGTAAAAAATCTTAGGTACTTTTACTTTCCTGGAGTATTTCCAATTGTCTATACTTTCACTTCTACTCCACTACATCTCAGAGGCAAATATTGTACTTTTACTCCACTACAATGATTTGAAAACTTTAGTTACTTTGCAGATATAAATGATTACATTATAAAAAATTAACCACTTTAGCCCAATTTTATACCGAGGCTATTTGAAAATAGCCGATCTACAAGCTCACAACGTGTTGCATCGCGACACGTTGTGAGCTTGTAGATCTGCTATTTTCAAACATTTTAGTATTTTTTTTTTTAGTACTTATATTTTGATGCCAATACTTTTGTACTTTTACTCAAGTCAATTTTGAATTCCAGACTTTTACGGACTGCTTCTACATTGCAGTATTGATACTTTTACTTAAGTATAACATTTGAGTACTTTTTCCACCACTGCTTATAAGTTCTGCGCCGCAGCAGAAATGCTGCCAGCGCGAACAGCAGACAACGTGCAAGACGCTGCCATTGCAGCATGGCTGAGCTGATGGTTTTGCGGTGTGTTTTGGGCCGTAGAGGATTGTATGGGCTCAGAGGCGATTCAAAGACTCAGTCGGCAGGCTTTGACGAGAAAGACAGCATTGATGGGTGAAGGCTTTGACAAGAGGCAAGAAAGCATAAACCGAAATGGGTGTGCAGTGCACACCGATAAGAATTGGTTAACCCATTAAGACCGGGATCGCATCCGTGTCATTTTCAGATTTATTTGGCTGTTCAAAAAAAATTGCAGATCTACAAGCTCACTAGATCTGCTACTTTTTGAAAAATAAATCATAAAAATGTGTGCAAATCTATTTTTTTTTTTAAAAACTAAAAATTTTTACTCAAATCTTTGGAACAAAATATTTGGACATAGGGGTAAAAAAAACAGTACATACACATTCCCGGTCTGAATGGGTTAACTGAGGCATTGTTGATGGCTTTTACACAATATTGTCCATTATTTAACCTTCATGGGCATGCAGCAAAATTGCCTATTTATCCGCGATTCTATGTTATCAAGAAAATAGCCTGCCTCAGTTTAACCTGCCCAACCTTACCTTTCCCAGATTCAGGTGTCAGTTTTTTTGTCAACCGTATCTTTTCACAAACGATTCCTGTCTTGCAGAAGAGCAGTGTTGCAGAGCAGCGTAAGATGAAATGGCCCCAACAGAGCGCGAGAGAGAAAAAAGAAATCTCGCTCATCACCTGTCATAATTTCACTTTTTTTTACACTCCCCATTTCACGAGACAAACAAGGAAGAACAATTCGTCCGCTGTCGGGTGGAAAAACTGTTACTTTTTAAGGAAATGGAAAAAAGAACCTGAGTTCCAATGGATCCAATGTAGTTATTATTTAGTCACAAACTCTTGTTAATACTTTTCATTGGTTAAATATGTTTATTAAACGGCTTGGTTAAATGCTTTATTCTGATTGGTCAATCATCGGTCATTATTTCTTGATAATGACCGCTGTCTAATCAAAGACTTAGAGGCAGAGCACCTGCTCATGTCAACCTGCGCAGCTTGGTTTTATGCTGTAATCCAACATGACAGCCAGCTAAACAAACAGACATTTACAACTAAACGTTTCTCTCAAGAATGTTTTTGAAAACATTTGAAGTGAGAAATAGACGATGCAATAACCGAAAAGTGATTCTATTTGATCCACTACACTTCCTTGTTTATCGTGGCGCAACAACACAAGAATACCAAAAAACTGTCGCCCGGGGGAAATCTGGCGGTATTACAGGCAAATCCGGCAGTATATCGAATGGGGCCGAGTGTGTTTTGGGGCGACACGCTCTCAGCGTGTTGCACCACCATTTAACCAACGTATGCGCTTCTCTCAGATCATTCCGCAACCAATACTTATGGAATACTTTCATTGCCGTAAGCAAGGAAATACTTCGTTTTGTTGTTACTTTTGGGTCAATGTATTTATTTATGTATTAATTAGCCGTGTAATAAGGGGGATAATATACGGGGGGAGGTGGTCATTATTGACATTTAAAGCCCCTCAGGGTGATTATCCCTGATGAATAATCACCCTGTCGGGCTTTAAATTTCAATAATGACCACCTCCCCGTACATTATCCCTTGCGTAACCTACAGACCACTTTCATTTTCAGTAGCCGATCTACAAGCCGATGCGACACGTTGTGTCTTGTAGATTGGCTATTTTTGTTGCTTTTGTGTGACACTGTGTAGAATGAGGAAAACATAAAAAACATAACAAGTTTAAATATGGAGAGATACAAGGTGTCTGCCCGACAGCAACAATTTGTGAGAGCCGTGCTAGATGGCATTTATTAGATTTAACAAGTCGTGGGGGAACGTCTGTTGCCTTGACTACGAAATCAAATTGTCTCCGGGGGTTTACTTGTATTCCTCCAGCCCCAATTCAAATAAACAAGTGAACATGTATCACACATGGGAGTTTGGCCACAACTTAACCGATTAAAGCCGGGAACGCATCTGTGCGCATCTGTACATTTCTTTGGCGAAAATAGCAGATATACAAGCTCATAGTGCGGCACCGAGGTGCCGCACTATGAGCTTGTAGATCTGCTATTTGTGCAAATCTTTGAACATATATTTTTAAAGCGAACATTTTTTACTAAAATCTAATTAAGTAAAAAAACTTAAGTTGCTATAATCAGTGGTTCTCAAACATTTTCATGTCAAGGACCCCAAAAATGATATGTATTTGGCTGCGGACCCCCACCTCAAGCTCATAGCTTAGCACTCGGTGCTGCGCTATGAGCTTGTAGATCTGCTATTTTTGACTAGCCAAAGGAATCTAAAAAAATGACACACAGATGCGTTCCTGGTCTTAACGGGTTAATTGCTGCAGATTGTCACATACTGTGCCCTTCCCGTTGGCTTTAGTCACGTAATCGATTCTACAATCCCCACCTTTTTATATGGGCACAGGGATGGCAGCACGCTCCACGCCCACAGATACCCCAAGGTGGCCTTGGATCGAATCTCGCTTCTCAAAACGTCTTCCTCAGGAAAAGAACAACAAAGAAGACAGCTCAATTTCCTTTTCAAGAAGAAGAGAGGCATGTAAAGCTCACCAGCAGCAATTTTTTCCCCCGGTAAGGATAGTGCAGCATTAAATGCAATATTTTCCCTCTTTTTTTCAGTTTTCTTCTCCATTTTCCGAGATACAAAGTGATATATTTCAGGGTCATGGAAGTCATTCTGTCAACATGAGCATCCCCTGGAGACCTTTGCGCCTCATATATATTCATAGGCTCCTTCTGAATATTGTTGCTGTCCAGCAGAAACTTTGTATCTCCATATTTCTTTTTTTTTTGTATCTCCACATTTCAACTTGGAGATACATTTTTTTTTTTTTTGTTGTTGTAAATGAATGCCTGTCTTTGTTGCATAAGAGTGTCTTGAAAAAGTAATGAAAATATCGCGAATCAACACGTTGTGAGCTTGTACATCAGCCATTTCAGCTTTTTTCCCAATTGTGTCTTTTAAGTGAAAGTGGTGAAGTGTAGGGGGTGGCACAGTTAGTAGCACTGTCGCCTCACAGCTAGACGGGTTCGATTCCCGCTGGGGGCGTGTCCTCTCCTCCGCGTCATCAGTGCCCACACCCTAGGTGGGGTTGGCGAAAGGCCCTCTCTGTGTGGAGTTTGCATGTTCTCCCCGTGTCCCCTAGGGTAGGTACCCTCACAAAAACATGCAGTAATCCTGGTCTCTACACTGGGAAAGGAACTGGTTGGAAAACGTGTTCCTTTCACACGCTCATGCATTGAAGGAGGCATGAGCTCAGCTCTGGGCTCTCCCTAGGCTGGCAGAGGGAGAGTAGCGTCCAGGATTACATAGGCAATTTGCACTGGGTGAAAAAAATGGGTTGCAAAATCGTGGGATAAAACATTTGAAAAAAAGAAAGTGGTCAAGTGTATCTGTTAGTTTTATAAATGTAACCAATGAAAAGTTTTAACAAGCTGGTGGCAAAATAAAATAGCTATACTGCAGACACAGGTTATTTTTTAGTAACAAGTATCAATTTTGGACATACAACCCGACAGCGACGACGTGTCCTATATCTTCTGAACGCTGCTTGTAATTATCTCCACCAGTCATAATCCCAGACAAAGAGAAGGTTCAGCTGTAAGGCATGGAAATTAGCATTCTAGAGTCAGTCCCACTTGGTAAAAATGAATTGTCACTGTTCCTCTGTTCCCTTTATTATAAATTATCAGTAGTGGACAAGTATATACTGAAGTATTCAAAAGTACAAAATGAAGAAAAATTGTGAAAATAGCAGATCTACACTATATTTGAAATAGAGCTTAAAGCAGCACTACGGTATGTAACTTTCCTTTTCTATCCCGGATTTGAACTCGGTGTCCTGCGCAAGTGGTGAAATGTTTACCATTTAGCCAGTAGAGCCTGCCTGCTTGCTCAGGGGATGAATTGAATCTAGACCTTCAGGTCAAAATTAGTCAGATCCTGTGTCTAGGTGAGACGTGACCTTTGACACGATCTAAATGTCTCAATACATTACATTACATTACATTACATTACAGTCATTTAGCAGACGCTTTTATCCAAAGCGACTTACAATAAGTGCATTCAATAGAAGAGCAGGGAGACACAATACAACCACCACAATTGTATAAGTTATTTTGTATTAACATACTCTACCATACAGATTGGACACAATTACATTGTATTCCTTAAAAAAAATGTTTTTGTACATTTCCATCCCAAGAGTCCCTCCCTAGAAATGAGTATTTTTCTGTTTAAAATGTATTGTGGACTGGAAGTCATCAGCTTGCCAAAAACCTAAATTCCCAAAATGTACTTAAGTACAGTACTAAGGTTAAATGTACTTAGTTACTGTCCACCACCGCCTATGATGAGGTTGTATGGTTGTCACTGAGGGGCCCATGTAGCGGTTTGCAAAGTATTTGAACCAGGACCACACTCACAGCACTGCCAGATGAGTAGTAATGGCCATGAAGTCACCCCTTGGGGCCCGAGTAATCCTGTTTTGACCTGCGTGCGTGCGTGCGTGCGTGCGTGCGTGCGTGCGTGTGTGTGTGTGATTATGGCTATACTTGTGTGGACCAAATGACACCCCCCCCAAGTATAGTAGAATATAATATTGCGAGCACAATTTTCCTAGTCCTCGCAACAACATTTGTTTTTTTAATGGTTGAAAAAAGATGTGGGGAGTTACCGTAGTTTTACAATTAGGCCAAGATTCAGGTTGGGGTAGAATTAGACATTTAGAAGTACACTTTTTTGTTTTTACATTGATTTATACTTAGTTGCGCGTTAGTGTCATGCACCAAAAAAATAGCCGATCTATCTATTTTTTGTGATTATGGTTAAAAGATGGGGGAAAAAATCCATTCATAAAATTGTTGTGTGTACACAATGTGGATGTCCTCACAAGTATAATAATACAGGTGTGTGTGTGTGTGTGTGTGTGTGTGTGTGTGTGTGTGTGTGTGTGTGTGTGTGTGTGTGTGTGTGTGTGTGTGTGTGTGTGTGTGTGTGTGTGTGTGTGTGTGTGTGTGTGTGTGTGTGTGTGTCAGCAGCTGGGGGTTGTGTTATGAGGACAACAGAACTAGGCCACAAGCACCGACCTGAGGTGAATACATTTTTTAAACCCTGGATAACTGTGTTCAGAGTGTGTGTGTGTGTGTGTGTGCGTGGCCAAAGCCCCCCTCTTCAAACGGACTCCAAATGCTAATGCAACTTGTTCATGCTAACGTGCACTTGGCCAGGGTTATGGAGATAGATGGCATATTACAGTTTCCAATTTAAGCATCGGGCAATGGTCTGGAATACTGAGGAGGGCATGGGGGTCTAAGGGGACTGGTGGTCTATCCAATGACACCAGTTCCAGAACCTCATCTAGAGATAAAATGGAGATGGCGTTAGATGAGTTAGACCAGTGGCTCTCAAAGTGAGGGACCACCCAGGGCAGGGGACCTCGAAGCGGGCTCCAGGGAAATGATTGATAGTATAGGAACCATACAGTAGATCCTTTACTTGGGTATGTACAGTAACTCAGAGTGTACAAATGGAACCACGCTGAGTTATGGGCGTCCGTGGCCTAATGTCATACCAAACGGGTATTAATACAAATAAAAACAATCTACGTAGATCTAGGTTTTTGGCACTCAATGTGTTAAAGGAGTAGTTCACTTAAAAAATGAGGGGAGCGGATCGAAGTGGGAGAGGTCATCCGAGTGGCCAGTTTTGCACCACTTCCTTTCGGCTGCCCTTATATATAGGTGTGTTCGCTCATGCTCTGAGGGTTTCAGATAACCAAGGAGGAACTGGTGGACAGAGGAGAGCGGGGCGGCGATGGTCAAAGGCGAGATGAAATAGCGGAGAGAAAGGAGGCGTTTGCAGAGTCAGTTGAGAGGGAGGGGAAAGGAATCGGGAGAGAAGAGAGGCAGGGTTTGCGGAGACCTCAGGTTACATCGAGGGATGACGGATCGATAGGCTTGTGACGATTCACTCAACTCACGATACGATTCGAATCACGATATTAGGTTCACAATACGATTTTTCACAATTTTTTAAATACGATTTTGCACCATTTGTTAAACACAAAAAAAATTTCCAGACAAATGAATGACTGAAATCTTTTTTTTGTTTTCTTACACAAATCCAGTATTTTTTCTCTTTTATTTTTTACAATAGTGTGTTTTCTCTTATCCTCTTTTCAATACAGTAGCAACTGAAAACAATTTTTATCAATTCACTTACAAAGATCCTGTATTTTCTTATTTGTTTTGTCTTTTATCGATTGCGCCCTCTGCTGTTTGCATGTCACCAGTTTGAATCGATTTGAATTGAATTATGATAAATCGTTACATATGCCTACAGATTGAGGTTGGATTGGTTTAGGTTGGAGTGGATAGAGAGATGGATAAGGTTACAAAGTAATGGTCAGAGACATTACCATTATGAGTAGGAGGAGAAGGTCAAAGTAGGACAGAAGAGAAGTGACATGGACATAACTGGTCTGCGGTAGGTTGAAGATGGTTGAAGCCGGAATGTAGACGGCATCCGGGAGCAGTATGGGTTAGCGCCCCCAGCCTGTGTCTTCCGTGAGGAAGAAGCCCAACAAACCCACGGTGAGGATATTAGGAGGGTCATCCAAGCAAGTTGCAAGTGGCGCCTGCAGTACCACCACGGCCCAAGAAACCGTCACGCCAGAATGAAATGTTTGGAGCGGGGGAGTCTGGTGTAAAGCTCAGGTCCTGGACCTGGTGAGACGAAGGAGGAGCCCGCCCCGTCCCCTCTCCCCAGTCCCGGCAGAGTGGTTCCGGGGAAGCGGATTGAGGGGCCCTGTCTTTCCCTAAAAGGACTGACCGTGGGTAGCTACTGGGACGTAAGTCGAGGCTTGATCAACCCCGGCTGGGTCACCTGGGCGAGGGTGTATGACTGTATGTTGTATGTTGCGAGACCCGAAACCCCCGATGACCCCAGGCTACAACACTGATGATACGTCCCAGGTGCATCCATGTGATGTTTTTATTTATATAAGACACATACTGATACATATATACTGATACACTGGTTGTCTAGTACCAAATGGTCCTATTTGTACACTCTTAGAGTTAAGTTAACACTGAGGATTCTGCAGGGTAGATTGGGGTTCCAGTATATAGTTTAGTTCAGTGATTCTCAACCTTTTTAAACTATTAAGACCTGAGGCCAATTCTACAACTGCCTTCTAAACCAGTAGCACTTTAAATATTTTTTCAAAAATAGATGTACGAGCTCGCAGCGTGGCACAAAGTGACACGCTGCGAGCTTGTACATCTGCTATTTTTGAATAGCCAGCGCTTAAATCTAAAATGACCGGTCTTAATGGGTTAAGTTTGATATTGATGCATTAGGCCACGGACCCCACGGATTTGTAAAAAAAAGTTTTACTCCGTGACCCCAATCAGCACTGTTAAACACCATCTTACTATCCACCAGTGCTGGTTAAATCCTCTTTCATGTCCGTGAAATGAATACAGAATGATGAAAGGTCTCTTCACAGTAGTAATTTACATTATACGCAATATCAGAGAGCCTTTTCCCATTATGCCCCAAGCTAGTAAGCAACGTCTCCTGTACCCACAACAACAGCAACGAATTAATGCACGCATGTTTCGCTATGATACAGTTCAGTGAAATAACTCACAAATAGATTGAAAACATGTTATTTATGAAATGTAAATACAGGCGTGAAAATTATGCCGTTCAGTCAGATAACTCACAGATAGATTGAAAACATTTAATTCATGAAGGCAAGGCAAGGCAACTTTATTTATACAGCACCTTTCATACACCAAGGTACTCAAAGCGCTTTACAGAATACACACAAATGCAATCGGAGTGCAACAGAGATAGAGAATAGAATAGATACAATAAAAAGAAAGAAAACAATACTAACGATAAAGGAGCATATATAACAAATACTCCCACCTTTGATACAAGGAATAATAAAAAAAGTGCCATCAATATGTTTTTAACTTGGACTTAAAAACGGCTAGGGTTGGGGCTTGTCTAATGTAACCTGGAATGTTATTCCAGGTTTGTGGTCCATGGTAGTGAAATGAAATGAAATGTAAATGTAATGTAATGTAATGCATTTACGTTCTGCGACATATTACACCCTTGCTCAGCACATTAGAACAAACATTTAAGAGCAGGGACATATAGGGGTGCAACAGTTAATCGAACTAATAGATTTAATCGATGTATACAATTATTTAATTAAATCGATCATTTAATAAAATAATTGATTCATAATCTGTCCCTATTTTGACGTTATAGGCGAAATTTGACTAAAAGTCTCAAAAACATTTCAATATTATGAAAATAGCAGATCTACAAGCTTATTAACGCGCTGCATTGTGATGAGTTGTGAGAATGAATGTCCACCCACAATTTAGCAATGGACTTGTCGATCTCGCTGGTCTATTTTTCTTTTTTTTCCCCACCGGCTCTGGTCTAGCACCCCACCGTTCCCATTGTGTTGCGCTATTGTCGTTGTGTATTGGCTTTATGCTTGCCTCTCGCCACAATAGGCTCTATGCACAGCAGCCATATTGGACAGAAATTGGGCCCCTTCCTTGCTTCCTTCACAGGTGTTACCAATGATACTAATGAAGGATCTGTTCCATTTAGTGGTTCTGAAACGTTTTAATTTCAAGGACCCCCATAACTCTGAGAGCGTACAAATGGAACCAAATGGACCCTCCCGGGTCCATTTGGTTCCATTTGTACGCTCTCAGAGTTGCACCCCCTCAAGGAACCATGAGGGTCCTTGGACCACACTTTGAGACCCACTAGTGTTTCTAGTGAGCCAACATGCACAATTTCAGCACCCTGACTCTGTTTGACCAGAATGGAACAGAGCCTTCATTAGTATCATTGGTAACACCTGTGAAGGAAGTAAGAGAAGAAGCCCAATTTCTCTCCAAAATGGCTACTGTGCATAGAGCCTATGACCATTCTGGTTCTGGTTACTGGCTATACGTGCAGTTGCTCTCTCAACTCGATCAACTAGGTGCCAGACAAGCTAACGCACAACAAATTGTTGATCTTTGTAAGCTGGCTGTGGGTGTGAAAGAAGCAGATGCCCAAGGGGCTCGGGCTGCAACAATCAAGTGCTGCTATGAGAGACTGACTGACCAGAGATCAGATTACTGCAGCGCAATATATGAGAGAGCAAAGTTGTTCCCCCCGCCAGTTAAAGTGAGAGCCGAGAGGGCGCACGCTCAAACTATACCTCCGTGGAATCAAAGTGCATGTGCACCGTGGCATGTGTGATCATGGATTCCTTATTCATTGAGGTGAAAACATGCAATTTAATGTCATTGTCGATGTCTCTTGTAGGCTGCTACAGCTAGGCTAGATTTCATATGGAGTATAGCTGACATCTCGCTATGTCAGAACAGCATTTTAGGTTTGTCGGGTACATAAAATAACTGGCGCCGTCCGGGTGCGTCTTTCTTTTTTATTTTTGTTATGTCGGCTCCACTCAGTACGCGGAACCAATTTCAGCTTGGGGTCCATTACGGTTTGGATCCGTCATTTTGAACCTGTGAAGAGCTCTATGTGTAGGCTATAATATATAGTCTAATATGTTCATATTATACACACACACACACACACACACACACACACACACACACACACACACACACACACACACACACACACACACACACACACACACACACACACACACACACACACACACACACGCGCGCGTCAGTGACATCATGACAGCAAGAGGAACGTTTAGATTAGCTGATGTTATGTATCAGCTAGTCTCGCGAGCCAGACTGTTGCCTCCCACAATTTTCAAATGCTTCCGTCATACAGTCTGGTGTAGGGCTGGGCAACTTTGATGACAGAGAGGGCCACTATATTTCCACACTCACTCCAGAGGGCCGTCATTTAATTCGGTAAATTTGTAAATAAATGCCGTACTTCGCCATTCTATTCACACAAAAGTAACAAAAATAGACTATCTACAAGCTCAAAACGCGTCGCAGTGCGACACGTTTTGAGCTTGTAGATCTGATATTTTTGCTATTTTTTTATTGGAATCTTGAATTTTGTTTGAGATTTTTGAATTGGAATCCTGAAAAGTAACATTTTTATTGAATTTCAAATGCATTTAGTTATACTTATGTTAACTTTATGAACTGAAATACAAATACATTGGACGTAAAAAAAGACAACAGAATTTTAATACTAGTCATCCAGCTACTAATATAGACTGCACAAAAAAATAAAGGGAACACTTTGATCCCTTAATTCTTTTGATTTTTTTCGTTAGCAGTATATACACAGTTCATGAAAAAACTCAAAAGAATTAAGGGATCAAAGTGTTCCCTTTATTTTTTTGAGCAGTATAGACTGAAGTACTTAAAGCGGGTCATGTTTGCATGTTTAGAATTGTAACAGCTGAAATCAATAATATATCAGTATTCCGATATTAACCTGCGGACCGCATTAAGTGAAATTGGGGGCCGCATGTGGCCCTCGGTCCGCCAGTTTCCCATGTATGGTCTGGAGCAACGGAAGCTCTGGAAATGATCCGGGGATATAGCGCATGTGACGCCTCCTCCCCGCTTGCGTTTCGTCTTTACAGTCGCGCAAATTTGTCCTAATATAAATGAAAATCCTCTAAGCATAATATAGCTTGCTGCTTATCAGAAATGGAAATTCTAAATTAAAATGTAAAGATATTTAAAAATATATTTTCGTGAACAGAAAAGACTAACAGATGACAGCTTCCGTTCTCGGCTTTCGTTATGTGGAGTTCCAGACTCTACAGTATATAGCATTCGGAAATCGTGGAATAGTTGTCTGGCTACGCGAGTCTATGAATCAGCTAATAGGGATCGGAAAGGAACTCCATGAACTCAACACAATGAATAGAGCTGCTATAGAAACATGTACAATATGTATCATGGGCGCCGCACATTGATCATTTTATTCAAATTCCTGTCCTGCTGTCACCAGTTTGCACCTCAGTAAAAAACATAATAAAGAAAAAAAAGAATCCTCCAGGAAGGAGCTGATAAGAGTATATCTAGCCCTTCAAATAAATCCCCAAGTGGACCTGGGGGATGATCGAGCACAATGACAGAAAGATGGACAGGGGTTGTAAAAAAAGAAAGAAAAAAAGACAGCATGAAATTCTTGTGGAAAGTGAAAGATGGGAAAGATTACGAACACATAATTCCCACATGGGAGATGTAACTACACCGAAGGTCCCTAGGAGAGTGGCGCCAGTGTTCTAATGGGGTTATTAAGTTTCAGTCTGTGAGAGTTAGAAATTCAGCTTTCTGGACTGCTGATTGGCACTTCCAGAGTCCTCCTCCTGACCTGGTGACCTGGATGGATAGTAGCCCCAAGCCACTTAGAGGCTATCCATCCTCTTAAGTTGCAATACCCTCGATTGACAGCCCCATTCATTAAACAGAAATTTCTGACAGTGGTGGAAAAAAGTACTTGCATCTTTTACTTAAGTATATGTATCAACACTGCAATGTAGAAATACTCTTGTTACAGGTAAAAGGCCTGTGTTCAAAATGTTACTTGAGTAAAAGTACATTTTGTGTTTGTGCGCATGCGCAGTGAGTTGTTTTTGTCGTTCACTTGTTGTGCACATGCGCATAAAGTTGCTTAGTCAGCATTCCCTTCAGCATTTTCTTCAGTCGAGCGTTATTCAGTAGAGCGGTATCGATGTGTTTTACATTGCAGATGCGTGCTGGTAAGAGAATGTGCATTGAAAATAGTTATTTTGAGTAATAAACTCTTGTAGTGCAATCATATACACTGTGTACAGTATGTATCGATGGATGATTAGGATACGGTATATTGTTTATTGTTTAGTATATTTCGTATAAGTTATATTCCCGTATCATTAATAGTATATACCGTCCGTGTGTTTCTATGTTTCCAGAGTAAACTAACCTACATCTACTGTTACTTCTGCATCTCATCGTCATTTCATGACTACCTTTTGCGACCTAATTTAAGCGACGGCTAATGTGTGTAGTGACTCGTGGGCTGGCTGAGGGTAGACCGTTCTGTTTAAAGGGATTGTAGGCAAGTTCAGAGATAAAAAAAAGAAAAAAAAATGTTCTCTGAACGAAGTGACGCGCTGTGAGCTTGTGTATCTGCTATTTTTGAATATCCAACGCAAACATTTAAAATGACACGGATGCCTTCCCGGTTTTAATTGGTTAAATCACTCATGTCCTGCGTACCACCTGTTTTGAAATTGCACATAATATGCAGGATGTTGAGTGAAAAAATATAAAGAATCAAGGCAGCACAGAGTCTTTTTTTAACAAAGCCTTGACTGAGACAAAGAGAACCCAAGCTGTACATAGAGGTGCAATATTGGTGAGTTTATCGTCGTTTAATACAATCAGATAGGACTTTTCTCTTTAATGAATGGGGCTGTCAATGGAGAGTATTTGCAACTTAGAGGTTGGATAACATCCAAGTTGCTTGCGGCTAGATGGATTGATGAGATTACAGCGATCTCTATGACAAGGGAAGTTGCGCACAAGGTGCAGAGAAGAGGAAAGAACAGGAATAGTGATGAAATACATTGTAGCAAAAAAGATCGATACAATCCGTTGCTGTCGGGCAGAAACCTTGTATCTCCACATTTCAACTTTTAGTTTTTTTTGTAAATGAATGCCTTGCTACATTGTCACACCAAAGTAACGATCTATCCGCTCACAACATGTGACACGTTGTGAGTTGTGACACGTTGTGAGCTTGTAGACTTGCAAATGTAGTTTTTAAGAGAAAGAGAATGTGATTAAGTCGGTCAGTGGGTATTATGAATATTAAACCGATGAAAAGTATTAATGAGCTTGTGAGTAAATAATAACTCCATTGGAACGATTAGAACAACAGGTTATTTTTTCCATTTCCTTAAAAGTAACAGTTTTGGGCATACAAGGTTTCCACCTGACAGCGACGAAACACAAGGTGACACGGCGGGCTATCTTGTCTTTGTGCAGCGAAGGCTGCCATTATGAGAAAACATGGGCAGAATAAATACACAGCAAGTGATTGACAACAGCTGTGGGTGTAGCAGGTGTGTCTAATGAGCCAATCACATAGTGGGCTTGGATAAATAGACCTGAACTGGATAAATTGATGCTTAACTGGCCTCACTCGGCCCTTCAAAACACTGCAAGCTAATCACATTAACCCTAGCATCCCTATGGACCGTCGCAGTGGCTGACATTTTGTTCACTGGCTTAGATTCCACAGATAGAAAGCCTGTTGATTTCTCCAAAGACATTTCGGAAATCCTTATATTAAGGATTTCAAGCGTGGAACCAAGCCAATCAGGCTCCTGGTTAATCATGAACATAAAACATATTATGATTCTATTCATGAACATATTTGGAAACTGCAAAAAAGGCGAAGGTACAAGCGCCATTGCACATACCTCTCCAATGATTCCAGCCAAAACAATTTATTAGCGTGCTTCTTTCTAACTTTAATCGTTGTCTTTATTGTAGTGCTGATGTTGTTGATAATGTTGTAAAATATTGTAGATGGTAGTGATTTCAGCTATCGTGCTCGATTTGCTATCGTACTCCAGGCGTGACATTCGCTTAGGGGGGGATATTTCCATAGTAACGCGAGCTATACACTAATCAGATATGTCGACATTATTACACTTTAGCGTTGTGGTTAGTGGAGTATTTCTCAGTAAGCTCGTGAGTTACTATTTAAACATGCAATACGAGCAGTTTAAAATGTCTTTTGTTGCTAAGCTCTTTCTTAACATTGTACATGGAGAGGGAAAGAGAAAAGATAACCTTTTGGAGAAAGGGGATGACTCATGTTGAGTCACCATTGTTGATGACTCAACCTGAGTGTTCTTGCGATTATGTGGTCCTGGTTGTGCTGCAGGGAAGACACCCTACAGTAGCCTACATTGTACTCAATGGACCCAAAGGCACCCGTGAGAGACAATTTATGCTCTCCCAGAGGATTTAACTGCGTTTCCATTTGTTTACTGTTTTGCTGTGTTATTTCGTGCGGGTTGTCGCGGGTTGTGTGTGCGTGCCTGAATTGGGTACACATTCAACAAAAGTTGCAGTCATTGTATTAGCGGTTGCCCTAGTTGACAGATTACTCCACGGAGGGCTGCCATCATTATCATAAGAAAACAGCTGTGGTATTAATGTTAATTAGAGGCTTTAGTAAATTGAGTATTTTTCTTTTTTTTCTCTCTCTTTTTCTTCATTTAGCTAATGGGCCACTCTTGTGAGCAACTTGGCATGCAAAGGAGTTGGCACTCTAAAATGGCAGGAAAAAAATGTCCCTCGGCTGCCTAAATTGAATAGCTTTCCTCGCCGAAATGTAATTATTTCTTGTTTGTTTTGAAAACAAATAAATAAATAATGCACTAGACGCTGACCCTTTTCCATTAATACTGCATTGGCCCTGTGTTGATTTCCTTTCTCCTGTTTGAAATACTGTACATGCCGTGCAGGAATTGTTCTTAGCGTGTTTGCATGCACCGCATTGTGCCAGGAGTCGGGACCAATGGGCATTGAAAGCGATAGAAATCTCATAAAATATGAGACAGCTTTTTATTAATTTCTATATGATTGCCATTACATCTGACATCTGTTGCATCGCAATGCTGTTCGTCGTGCACTTTGGATGGAGTCGGCACTGACGGATAAGAATATTTAACAAAAGTGATTCTCAACCTTTTTTAATTTCAAGGACCCCCAGTTTGAAATGTAATGGTCCATTTGAAGTTTGTTAACCCATTAAGACCTGGAACACATCTATTTTTAGATTTGAGCTAAAAAGAGATTTGGAGTAGAGGGGGAAAAGTCAACTGCAGGGTTTGGTGATGAAAGAAAAGCTGATATGTTTTATAGGTTTGACTGTGTATTTATTTTTTCCCAACCAGTCAAGATGGACTTGGTGTCTGTCTGCCTTTGTGGGAATTTGGGTTGTTGCCGTTACACCTTATAATGGTGTTATATACAGTACAGTACACCTGTGCTCAATTTGATCACTGCCTCACCGATCAAAATTATCATCGTAGCCTTTGGCCAAAACATGAGAGCTGGACTTTTAACACGCATTCAGGTACTAAATGGAGTGCTGCTTTTTTCGCATTCCTGAGATTTCTATTATATAATAACGGCTGAACAGGCAGTCCTAGGTCTAAACAGTGCAGAGTCCCGCGGGTCACGGGGCGGGTTGAGCCATAGATTTATATATGGGTTCGCGGGGCGGGTTGAGGCGGGTTGGTCCCTATTCTGGGCATGTCATGATATAGACGAACATTCACCCCAAATAACAGAGTTAAATCCTAAAAGGTGTCACGATGTGACGCGTTTTGAATAGATCGGCTATATTTGGAAAAGAGATTTGGAGTAGCGGGGGAAAAGGAGAAGACCAAGTCAACTGCAGGGTTTAGTGATGAAAGAAAATCTGTTTTATAGGTTTGACTGTGTATTTATGTTTTCCCAACCAGTCAAGATGGACTTGGTGTCTGTCTGCCTTTGTGGGAATTTGGGTTGTTGCCGTTGCACCTTAGAATGGTGTTAGCTATACAGTACATCTGTGCTCAATTTGATCTCTGCCTCACCGATCAAAATTATCATCGTAGCCTTTGGCCAAAACATGAGAGCTGGACTTTTAACACGCGTTCAGGTACTAAATGGAGTGCTGCTTTTTCGCATTCCTGGGATTTCTATTATATAATAACGGCTGAACAGGCAGTCCTAGGTCTAAACAGTGCAGATGGGATGTGAGTCCTTTACACCGCTCTCTTTTTTTTCGGGGTTATTGACAGAAAACGGAGCCCAGGGCTCGTCTAACGCGAGTGACCCAGTTTTCAAAGTTGCGAAAATAAATTTTATTAGCATCTCTTCTGGATTCTGCTTGTATCACATTCACAACACCACCAGTTGAAGCTGCGGACGGGCTTAATGTACGTTCATAGAGAACGGAGTGTCCCGCGCAGATCAAAGACTAAAAGACGCGGAGGAGGGTGCTAATGCAGGAGACGGAGAGCTACATTTTTCCACTTGTTTAATATTCATCAGATGGAGATTTTTCCTTTTGTTCTTTGAGTTTCGCCCCCCCCCCCCCCCCCCCCCCCTCAAAAAAGAAATCCAAAAAATGTAATAGATTAAAATTGAGAGACCAGTTACAATGTAACTGGGGGAACAGTTACATGCATTTTTTGCTTGTTTTTGCAGAAAATGCACTTAAGACTTCTGGTGATTAGTAGTTTTCGTTCCCTACCTATGTTGAATACACTTATTGTAAGTCGCTTTGGATAAAAGCGTCTGCTAAATGACTGTAATGTAATGTAATGTCAAAGCCTCCCCCCACCCCCCCCCACCACCACCTTCCAGTCTGCCTATGCCCCCTGCTGGACTCAGACAGAGTAAACCTCTGTGTGGTACTACTGTATTCAAGATTCAAGTACAGCCATTAGTGATGAGCGGGCCGACCCGTAACCCGCGGGACCTGCGGGTCAACCCGCGGCGCGGGTGGGTCGAGTCAGGATTTCAGAGGCAATTATGCGGGCTGCGGGTGAACGGGTCAGCCGCTCTCACACGCAAAAAATAATAAAAAATCACATGCTCTTGTTTTGTCTTTATTCCTAATAAGAATAAGAATAATAACAATAAAACAGTTTGAATACACTTGGGGTGTATACTTGAAGATTATTTTCATTCATGATTTTACGTTTTTTTTTTTTTTACCGCGGGTCACGGGGCGGGTTGAGCCATAGATTTATATATGGGTTCGCGGGGCGGGTTGAGGCGGGTTGGGGGGCGGGGTGGGTCATGAAAAAACCCGACCCGCACATCACTAACAGCCATGAATCGAACTAAATGATTTAATCGGTTATGAAAAATAACCGATTACCGTCTGCTATTTCCAATATTTTTTCAACACTGAAGTGCGACTCGGTGTAAAATAATCAAGTCATTGATGTAATTGTTTTTAAAAATGACATACAAAGTGTTTTATAATATGCTGTTCCACTGAGTTTATAATGCGTTATGACCAGCACTTATACATTATAGTATCATCATAAGTTATAATACTTCATAAACCTTTGTAGGAGCCAGTTCTCTATATTCAATATTATTTATTTATTTATTGGCCTTGTATGGTTGTGGCTACTAATGGCTGTAGTGTGCTCAACCCCTGGCAGGTCTCCCTTATAAGGACATGTGCGTCATGCTAGGGGCGTGACAGACTGAGAAGCACAGTCTTTACACCTTGTTTGCGTGCAGGAGTTTTAACTAATCTATTATTTTATTCTACTACAAGTTTAGTTTTCTTTTCATGGTTTGCATCTCTGTAAAGGAGGAAAATAGACATCTTTAATTTGAAACTTAAACAAACCTGGAATGGACATTCTTTTCTTCAACCAACAAGTGTCTATTATTTCAGTCTGTCTAAGAGTGACTCACACAAATGGGAAAAGTTGTTTTTTAACTAAAGGATATGTGGTCACTACAACCTTGTTATAAGTTGTTATGCATACTTATAAACATTTGTAACAAGTGTTATAATGCCTTATAAGTGCATTACAACGCATTATAAATGTGGTTATAACGCATTATAGACCTGACCTTGATATAAAGTCTTACCATAGTAATAATAATATATTAAAGGAAAAGAAAAACATTGGCATTTAGGTACAGTAGGCCTATACACATATGCAAAATACACATTCAGTATATGCATTAGTGCAATAGAAAACTACAAGGGCGTATTTGCAGTTTGGGTCTTTTAATCTTTCGGCCTGGCGAGAGAGTATGTTTTACCCTCCGTCCGTCCGTCCGTGTGTCCGTGTGTGTGTCCGTGTGTTCTGTCCGTGTGTTAGCAGTTAATCTCTGGCACCGTTGGCCCGGTCGCTGCGAAACTGTGCACACACACTTCCTGGATGCCAACTCTGCCTCAAATTTTTCACATGGGCCTGTTATAGCGCCACCAGGAGGCTGATTTGTGCAAACCCATTTTTTCACATTACTCCTACAGTTTTTAACCAAACGTCATGCAAATCGGTACACAGTATCTCTATAGTCATGTGATCAACCCTGATCTGTCCGATTTCCCATATTCCATCCTCATTGGTTAAGGTTGCCATCCAAAGTTTGCAGGATTGGTCCGTTTTGAACAAACTGCCTCAAACCATGAACGCAGCTTGCGACCCTTTTCACATTGGCCTGTTATAGCGCCACTAGCAGGTCTAACTTAGCAAAACACATTTTTGGAACAAAATGCCTCAAATCATGAATGCAGTGTCTGATTGCCGTGAAAGAAGAAATGGCACCATTTTCACATTGGCCTATTATAGCGCCACCAGGAGGCCAGAATAACGTACCTGACCTGGTGGAGACCTGTGCTCCGAGGAGCACTTTTTCTAGTTTTCAGGTGTTTTTGTCCAGCCTCAGGGACAAATAGTTGGTGAGCCTCCAAGTGTTTTGCTTTTCACCTTCATGGCCTGCTGTTCACTCTTTCTTGATGAGATGTGCTCATGTGCTGCTTTCCATTTCACCTCCCGTCCCCACCTTTCTATCTGAGATCTGTTGCTCTCTTCTCCTCATACAAATATGCATCCCCAACCAGGGTTGCCAGATTTGCTTATTATATATAATTGCCCCGCAAGATTTTATTTGAAAATAGCCGATCTACAAGCTCACAACGCGTCGCAGCGCGACACGTTGTGAGCTTGTAGATCTGCTATTTTCAAATAGCTGATGTATATGTTACAAGTGCTCAGGTGGCCCATAGTCGCTTCTTTTGGGCTGGTTTTCCTAGACCTGGTTGCTTGTTTCTCTCACAGAATCTGGCAACACTGTCCCCAACTTGATCTTACTCTGAACTCCTGTTCACTCCACCCAAAGTGATATGTATTTGGCCGCAGACCCCCATGTGAAAAGGTTTTGTACCAGGGACCCGCAGATGAGAAGATGTATGTTAAAAAAAAAATCTAAATTATTCAAAAATAGCAGATTTTCAAGCTCGACACTAAAGTGCATAGACGGATTAAAGTGGAAATGGGCCCTGTGCACAAAATCGTAACGGACCCCCCCCCCCCCGCGTGCTCGCGGATTTTTTCGCGGTTATTGCGGTTATATTGGGCGTTTTGGGGCGTTTTTTGGTTACTTTATTTCGGTTTTAGGGTTAGGGTTAGGGTATATATATATATTATATATATTATATATATTTTTTTTAAATCCTATTAAATCCAAGGCCCCCCATTGGCTCAGGGCCCTGTGCACGTGCACACTTTGCCCAAGCCATAATCCGTCCCTGCTAAAGTGACACGCTATGAGCTTGTAGATCTGCTATGTTTTAATAGCCAGCATAAATGGATGAAGTGGTTAAATTGGTTAATTACTTCTGCATGTATGAGATGTGTTTCTCTCTTCTTCTTCTCCTCTTCAGACAATATGCATCCCCCATCTTGATCTTATTCTGAACTCCTATTCCTTAAAGGACCATACTGTCTATTTACACCTTCTGTCATTATATTGTACATAAACAGATGACATGTTCCTGTTAATGGCTTTAATTTAAAATGTGCATTTGTATTACTAAGTCAATTTTGGCTAAACATCATTGAGCGGTTAATAAGTCTTAATTGTTTTAGTCTTGTAAATCTATCTTTTCTCCAGGGACTATTTTAGCTTTCGGCTAGTTGTTAAAAAGGGCTAATCTGTTCAAGATTTTGCAGATTGAATTTAATTGTATAATTTGTCACATTCTTGGGGTGTTTTTTAAAAGCCAGATTTGGATTCAATATGACCCCAAGGTATTTGTGTTAAAGGAGTAGTTCACCCAAAAAATTACTTATTTTCTATCGGTTACACAGATTTGATGACGAGCACTGCGTTCCGGTAGGAGACACAAAGGAGACTCTTTGTGTCTCCTACCGGAACCCACTGCTCGGCATTAAATTGTTAGCTTAGGAATGCGACAAAAACTTTAAAAATATCTTTGAATTCAAGTCTCCATGGAGTGAGTAATCGATAGGGGAAAAAAAGTCATTTTGGGGGTGAACTATCCCTTTAACACGTGTTAGACTCAAACATGTCTCTTGACCAGACATGAACCTTGCTCAAAGCTCAAAGCATACATTTGTACATTGAACACCCTCCTCCAAACACGGGGCAATAGTGTTTGTATGGCTGCTCGACAAAGGCGGATGCACTGCAGTGGATTGAGACCCCTAGACTCCACCGTGGTGGGCAGTGTGCTTCACTTTACCACAATAAATAAATGACCTTTTTTAATGTTTGTCTTCCTCCTCATGTGGGCCCCTTCAGTCTGGCCGAAGACGAGGGCTGCTCCCCGTACGACAAGGAGTCCATGGCCATCATCCACCTGAACAACACCACCGTCATGTACCTGAAGGAGGTCACCAAGTTCCTGGCCATGGTGTGCTTCCTGCGCCAGGAGAGCTTCGAGAGGAAAGGTCGGTTCAGCTTAGCGTTGATGTATTACCTTCATTTCTTCATGAACCACTTAACCCAATACGACCGGGAACGCATTTTAGATTTGAACCACTTTTAACCATTATCTTATACTGTGGGCTATTCAAAAATAGCAGATATACAAGCTCATCTACAAGCTCAGCTACTGTATGAGCTTGTAGATCTGCTATTTTTTTTTAAAAATCATGATTTTTTTTTTTTTTGCAAATCTTTGAATATATATATATTTTTAAAGCGAACATTTGTAACTCAAATCTTTGCTTCTGGGGATTCTACAAATGTGCAAAATGATATGTATTTGGCCGCGGACCCCCATCTCAACATATGTTGTTCCAGGGACCCCCCAGAAGCAAAGATTTGAGTTAAAAATGTTCCCTTTAAAGAATATATATATTCAGATTTGCACACATTTTCACGATTTTTCTAAAATAGCAGATCTACAAGCTCAGCGCGGCACTCGGTGCCGCGCTATGAGCTTGTATATCTGCTATTTTTGAATAGCCAAAGTATAAAATAATGGTGTAAGTGGTTACACAGATGCTTTCCCGGTTTGAACAGGTTAACAGTAAAGTGGTTGAAGAAATGAAGGCTATATATTTTGCTGACCAGCGTCCCCCAGGGTGTCTGTATTTGGCCCACTCCTTTTTCTCTTGTCTTTCTTTTCTTTTTCTTCATATTAACCTTACACGTTAAATCGTCACTGACGGCTGGAAACCTTGTATTATGGACAAAACGGTGCCTTTATAGGAACAAGAAAAAAATGAAACTGCGTTCCAATGGATCCAATGTAGTTATTATTTAATCACAAGCTCTTGCTAATACTTTACATTGGTCCAAAAAAATAATCAATAGAATAATCGCTAAGAAAATAATGGATAGTTGAAGCCCTAAATAAATGTTCTGTAGCAACTGTGTAGCCTTTAGCTTAAATGGCACATTAGAAAGTGTTCATTTAATTGTGTTAACAAAATGTACAACAAGCCTTCCGGAAGTTGTATATTCATTAAATACAATGTATGTACATATTATTGCATATTTGCATGTCGTTGCTGTCTGGTGTCCAAACCTGTTAGTTTTCTGGAATTAAATTCAAAATGAGCAAAAAATAGCTGATCTTCAAGCTCAAAACACGTCACAATGCGGCACATTTTGAGCTTGTAGATTGGCTATTCTTGCTAGTTTTGTGTGAGACCGTACTAGGGCATTAATTTATGAAAAAACATAAAAAGTTAAAAAAGTTTCTACCCGACAGCAACAATATTCTTTTATTAACCTGCTAATCCAACTCCACCGTAATATGTACAGTAAGTCCAAATGCTTAGAGAGTGACTCCATGCTTTCTGGTATTTATTATTTCAGTTATTTATCATAGTTGCATGTGACCTTGTGTCAAAGCATCCGCCCCGCTCCACTCATCTCAAAATCCACTTTTCATATGGTTGTTAATGAGTGTCCGTCCATATGCAGAGCGGAATATTCATTGAGTTCCATCTTTTGCTCCGGACTACTTTGACCTTGTAGTTGCTCACGGTTCCCTCAACGGACCCGCAACGGATCATTTTAAATGCTGGAAATTCAAATAAGGTGGAAAAAACAGTAGCTATTTTATCATTTTGGCATCCTTATAAATAATGAATACATTTTGGAAATTGGTCGTTTGAACCGAAGTTTCTCGGATTCAGAAATCAGGTACTGAAGCCAAAACAGTTTGAGAACCACTGTTATGCATTATGGTATATTCTATTCTATCATGCATGCAGAAAATACTATCAGGGAATTTATGATTTTAGGGGACCAATGGCACAGCTCAGTTCAAACACCTCTTTTACCAATTATACAATATATGTTGTATACCTATGTTAGGTATACCTAACCGTTATACGAAATCATAATGTCAAAATATGGACAGTTTATCTTGTGACTGCATTTGATGTTTGTCAAGGTTACACATCCAGAACAGAGTTATTGTCTATGGATTGTGTACCGAAACTGTTTTATCTCATTCATGTCTGCTACAGGATATTACTGTCATATCGCATGTTCTTCTGTGCCTCCCTTGAGACTCTTAAGACCTGCTCAAACCTCTCATTTTGCTGAGAGAGCTGCTGGACACTTTACCTGCTAACATCTCTCTTGTTTGCAAACGTTAAAGAAAAACACAAAGTCGGTGGATGTAAATCTAGAAGCGTGCATAGTGAAATTACAGAGGAGAACCTTCTTAATTTGAGTTTGATAAATAAAACTCGAAAATGTGCTCCTCGGAGCACAGGTCTCCGCCAGGCGAGGTGGTAAAAGAAAGTACTGTTCCTGATTAATTCTGTCTTACCTATTTATATTACATATTGTGATGTCACGTGAAGCTTGACCAATGTTAGGTGTTCACAGACGGACGGACACACACACGGACGGACAAAGTGAAAACATACTCTCCACCATGCCTTCGGCCTGGCGGAGACAGAAATAGCAAAAGTAGCAAATGTAAAAGCTCAAAACGCGTCGCGTTTCCAGCTTGTAGATCTGCTACTTTTGATGCTTTGGTGTGACGCTGTAGGGTGAACAAGTAGGGCGTTCATTTACGAACAAAACACATAACGTTAGGATCTAGAGATAAGAATGTTTCTGCCCGACATCAACCATCTATCATTACCCCTGCTGCTAAACCTTCCCACAATCTCTAATAGGCTCTATGCACAGCAGCCATTTTTGGAGAGACATTGGGCCTCTTCTTACTTCCTTCACACGTGTTACCAATGATACTAATGAAGGCTCTGTTCCATTCTGGTCAAACAGAGTCAGGGTGCTGATATTGTGCATGTTGGCTCACTGGAAACACTCTGCTACACCAGTGGGTCTCAAAGTGTGGTCCAGGGACCCTCATGGTTCCTTGAGGGGGGTTCCAAATGGCCCCTTAAAAGGTGTGTAACTCTGAGAGTGTGCAAATGGTCCATTTGTACACTCTCAGAGTTACGGGGGTCCTTGAAATTAAAGGCTTTGAGAACCACTGTGCTACATGAAATGGAACAGAGCCTTCATTAGTATCATTGGTAAAACCTGTGAAGGAAGTAAGGAAAAGGCCCAATTTCTTTCCAATATGGCTGCTGTGCATAGAGACTATTGGAGCCGGGGATATGAGTGGTTGTCCATAATTGGGTCCGGCTTCCTCGCCATAAACACCTTCATCACCTCCTCCGCCCCTTTCAGAGTATAGCCCCCGCGAGGGAGCTATAGCCAGCCTGTCCAGGTTGCTTGTGTCGCCGGAAGGCAAGTGGGTAGGTGGAGGTGAATCCCCGGTCATGTCATTCCAGTGTTGGTGACATTATTAGTACATTTTTAGTTTGGTAATTTGGACACCAAGTGACTTTCTTGTGTGCAGCTACAGTGTCTGTTTTGTGGTGTAGAACACAGTCCATGCTGTGCGAGTTGTGTCAGCCCCCAACGCCAGCCGATTCACAAAGTGTAGTGTTGTTATGTATAATGTTAGGAGGGGAGGAAAAGTCTGCACTTCATCCGTGGGCAAAAATAAGAAATGGTAATGGTCACTGTGCTAAGGCTTGAAACAAGCTGTCAAGGCTAGCTGGCTGATGCAAGAAGGTGGCAAGAAAGTGGATATTGCAAAGCCAACTCTGTTGCACCCTCTGGCTCACTGTTTGGCTTTCGCTGTGTGGGCCGAAGCAAGTCATCAGAAGTCCTGGCGGATATACTGTACCATCAGAAATACTGGTGGGGATTTTTCGTTGTCGACTTCTCGCAGCGGTAGAATGAGAGATGTACTGTATATACATTGCTATGCTTTTGTTGTCATGTCAGGATGAATTCAGTGGTCTAATACGTTCTCAACCTTTTCTGGATCAGGGCCCAGTTGAAAATTGTATGTTTCAGAGCTCATTTTAACCCATTAAGACCTGGAACTGTGTCATTTTTTTATTTGAGCTAAAAAGCATTTACAGCATTTACACTTTGGGCTATTCAAAAATAGCAGATATACAAGCTCATAGCGCGGCACCGAGTGCCGCGCTACGAGCTTGTACATCTGCTATTTTTTTTAAATCGTGAAAATGTGTGCAAATCTTTGAATATATATTTTTAAAGCGAACATTTTTAACTCAAATCTTTGCTTCTGGGGGTCCCTGGAACAAAATATTTTGATGGTCGTCCGCGGCCAAATACATAAAGTTTTGGGGGTCCTTGACATGAAAAAGATTGAGCACCACTGATATAGAAACATACGTTTTTCAGAAAACTGTTGGGATTTAGGAGACATGTAGAATCGGCTTGAGGTCTCAATGGGTTAATGATCAATCAATTGATTGTGTTGCAGCTTCGATCAATGGAATTAACGCAGTATAGTTTAAGTTACTATTTATCGGTATCGCAATGAAAACCAATGTTTCAAGGTTTTAAAGAAAAAAATACCATGATTTATTTTCTTATCTTTTTAACATATATTTAGTGTAGTGTTTTTGCCAATTATTTCGGGGCCCTCTTGCAATATCCTCACGGCCAACCAGTGGGCTGGGGCCCACATGTTGAGAACCGCTGGTCTAAGGTAATGCACCATCACCCCCGTTTCTCTCACCTACTCACTAAATGCAGCAAAACCATCTTCTCCACCATTTAAATCCTGACCTGCCCCCTAGTGCGGCCCGGGGGCCAATTGTGGCACGAGGGCAGACTTTATATGGCCCGCGGCTTCCCTCCTGAAATGTATTATTTGCAGCATAGTGAAATTCATATTTTGATGTTTTGAAATTAACCTGGGCAGATAGACAGATTTCTCAGTAGAACTTCAGTCCTAACTGCTTGTATTGTGTTGCCTCATTCTCAAGATGCGAAAGAAAGGATATTGTTTATGTTTTTTTATTTTATTGTTTTTCTTTTGTAGTAGAGAGTAGTAGAGATCTTTTCACAGCTGGTTACCTTTTGTTTTGCTTACAGCACAGATGGATGAAGTTACATTTGGCTACAATATTGCACTGTAGTTAAATAACATTGTCGTAATGCGATGCATTTGATGTGACTTTGTGATCGGTTCTATGGTATTTTCATATTTTCAAATATGGCCCCCTTTGAAAAATGTGTTGACGCCCCTGCCCTGAGTTGAAAGGGCCTAAATATCACTTTTGTATATATATATATCACTTTTGTATATATAAGCTCACATGGCCTCGCGCTGCGAGGCCATATGAGCTTGTAGATCTGCTATTTTTGGCAAAGAGCTATTGGTGTAGACGGCAAAAACAGCAGAAAAAGTTTATCTGAAACACAATTTTATACAATATAGAGGGGGTCCCTGCTTCATCTCTCTCTCAGCTAGGGGGTTCTTGGCCTCAAAACGTTTTCGACCCCTGAAGTAGGGTATTACTTTACACAACAACGAAAAAAACATGAACAGGTGAAAAGATGCATGGTTTGTTCCAGACAGCAACTATAATGGTACAGTATACTGCCCCTCCATTTTCACATCTTCCATGTAATTAAAGTGAAGTATACTGTATTTAGGCCCTTAAACCTTCAGACAGACACAACGTATGCATGCAGATGAATATGTAATCAATAATGGGCGTGTAGCAGCCACTCTGTGAATGTGGAGCTAATTACAGTGAAGTATAAATATGTAGGAGGCCTTATGTGCTATTCAAGATTAAGTACAGTAAGTTGCTTATGTACATACTCTATACTGAAACTTTCGGTTGAATTAGAATTATAACTCTTTACCATAACCACGTAAACCCTCTATTCTTAGTGAAACAGACCTGAGTTGTAACTGTGCTTGGTACGCTCTTTTATCACTCTACGCCAAGAATGGCCGATCTACAAGCTCACACATTTTTAGGCGAATGTTCTCCCCCAGAATATGGGTTCAAGTGGTTAACTGATATGGAATCAATACAGCTCATCAAGTTCATAAACCAATCAAGTGAATCCATTTATTTTGTAGCCCTTGTCATACACTAGATTTTTAGGCCACTATGCGGCCTTCAAACCTAGTCCTATGTTGCGCTGATAAGAGCAATGGTCACTGAATTATGGCCATTTAAGTGTTAAACACTGCTATAACACTTCTGCCGTGTAGCGATGCACTTGCAGCACCCAGGTCCACTGTAATGCCTGTACGACCACTTCCTGGTAAAACCGGAAGTGAACAATTCACACCAACTTCACCCACACACCCCTCAGAGAGTGTGTGTGGGTGAAGTTTCAAGGCAATCCGACAAACCGACTGACAAAAGGAAGGATAAACCTGAAATTGTCTTTGTTGATGAAATTGGAAGCCTGTCCCTATTGGTCGTCTAAGAGCACATACGCAGATTGGGGCGTTTAGCATGCTGGGAACTAGAGTTATGGCTGTTTAAAGCCCAGCCAATAAGAACACAGAGGGGGGGGGGGGGGGCAGTGGTGCGCACCCAGGGCCCCTAGGTGCCACACATGGTCCCTGATGGCAGACCCCTGACCAGTTTTGGTGGACAAGTTTAGTGCGGATCGGCGCAACGGTACACCTCGCAGGTCTGCATGTTACGTTTGTGACATCCAAATCCGCCCTCCCATCCACCGTCGGTTGACCCTCTAGGCAATTTTAATATAGAATACTGTAGATTTATATCTATTGTTGTGCTCTCTACGTAAAGTAGAGAGCGTAAGAAATCAAGAAAATAAAAAGTAAAAAGAAACCAAATCACAAACTAGTGACATCAATAAACTGTTAAATAGAAAGGATAAATAGTCTGTTGTAGATTCTGGGTCCGGGCAGCTATCTCAATACTACTACAGTATATATCAGTGTGGGTGAAGTCACACCTACAGTAGCAAAAATTAACCCTTTAAGGCCGGGAAGGAAACGCATGCGTGTCATTTTAAGGTTTCTTTGGCTATTCAAAAATAGCAGATATACAAGCTCATAGCGCGGCACCGAGTGCCGCGGACAAAATACACACGGACAAATACATATTATTTTGGGGGTCCTTGACACAAAAAGCTGGAAAACCATTGATAATAATAATGAGCAACATAAGTAAAATAAATTATAAAATAAAACTTTAGGATTTTTTTTTTTTTAGGATTTACAAGATATTTGGAACATTATGAGGTTTTTTTTTTGAGTGAATTTGTAAAAAGATTTGAGTTAAAAACTTTAGCTTTAAAAAAGTATATATATATATATATTCAACCTAAAGATTTGCAAACATTTTCAGAATTCAAACAAATAAATAGCAGATCTACAAGCTCGTAGCGCGGCACTCAGTGCCGTGCTATGAGCTTGTAGATCTGCTATTTTTATATAGCCAAAGAAATCTTAAAATGACACAGATTAGTTCCCGGTCTTAAAGGGTTAATCAAGAAGCTTTTCTTCCACTGGCTACTTCAGATTTCCTTTTCTTCTTATTTTTTTTTTTCCTTAAATTTTTATCCCACAATTTTGTAACCCTATTTTTTACACCCAGTGCCAATTGTCTATGTAATCCTGGGCACTACCTTCCCTCTGCCAACCTAGGGAGGCCAGGGCCGAGCTCATGCCTCCTTCAATGCATGAGAGCCAACTGACCTGCTTGTCACCTGACAGGGGAGAGTTTCCCTGGTTGGACGTAGTGCGTGGAAGGAACACGTTATTCCAACCAGTTCCCTTCCCCTCAATCAGGCGCCCCGGTTGGCCAGGGGGAGGCAGTATAGTGACCAGGATTACTGCATGTTTTTGTGAGGGTACCTACCCTAGGAGACACGGGGAGAACATGCAAACTCCACACAGAAAGGCCCTTTTGCCAACCCCACCTAGGGTATGGGCACTGATGACGCGGAGGAGAGAACACACCATCTATTTTCTTTTCTTCTTATTTCTCACTGATAAATTCCGTGTGTTGCACTGATCAAAGGACCGTATCCTGTCCGTCCCCCTTGGAACGTGTCAATGCTGTCCCCGAGGGCCACGTGTGACAGTGCGAAGAGCCGCTTCTTTAGAACATGCCCCTTTTCCAAGCACCACCATTATTCTCCCTTCTGAACAAAGGGCATCGGCGACAGCACTCGCCTCGTTCGTCAGCTCGACGGTGGGGCATGGCTGACCCTTGGAACACAATTAGAGATGATTGTTAAGCTCACATTTACCGAGATCAGATCAGTCAATGACCCCACGGAATATTTGTCAATGCACAACAAATATAAATCATCATTGCATAAAAATCCACATAATATAAGGTTCACAAATGTATTTCTGATGCACACATAACGTCTTATTTAAATATATATGTAAATCAAATAGTATTGCTATTGTCATCAGGAAGATACTAAGGATGTTGTTGCATTTATGTATATATTTCTTTTGTATAAAAATACACTACAATTTTTACAAACTGCTTGTCATTTGTGAACTCCAATACATTTGTGTTTTTTTTTTTTTTACTTCCCATATGTAGTCTTTCGCCTAGCCAGACGTATTTGAGATCTCCGCTTACCAATAGACCAATTATTTGTTTACTAACATTGAGACTGGACGCACATGTGTTTGTTTCACGCAATCAATTCCCAACCTGTTGTTTCGGGATGCCAACCCCCTCTTGTGTGTTGGCTAGTGAGGCGCGTCCTAGCGAGACCTGATAGAATGGGTTTCATTGCACGCATACGGTTGCACGCATACTGGTTCTTATCAGTGTGACGTCGTCTGTTAACTCTTTGACTGCCAGAGTATTTTCATAAAGTACTCCCCCAGTGCCAGCGTTTTTTTTTGGTTATTTTGTCATTTAATTTTCAGATAGTTTTTCTTTCTGCGTTTTTAAAGACATAGCACAGATCGGCCAGCAGAGAGCAGTACAGTGACACCTCAATCACTCGCTGACTCGTTCAACCCCCCCCCACACAGGCCAAACACTGTATAAGTCATAAACAGGAAGTGACGTTTTCGACAATCTCTGATCGGGCTAAAATACGATGTAATACACGACCCCGATGACTGATCGTCACCATTCTGGCCGGGAGGGTACTCGGGAAAAACTCGGGATATCTCGGGGCGTGGCACTGAGAGAGTTAAGGGGTCTATAGGACGGACTGTGATATCTATTCTGTAAATTGAATTTAGTGGCTATAACTGACTGGAAAGTCTGAGATAAAATTTAAAAAAAAGTCTTTGCAGAACCAATTCAAAGATTTTAGAGTGGTCTGTCATATTGGGACGCAAAAGAACCTCTCTTCCAGGTGATTCACCCACGTGGGAACACCCAGGGTTAGGTTTAGGCATAGTTTCTGTGAGGCTAAGGTATACTGCAGGGTTACGGTTATGGCATAGTTTTTGTGAGGTTAGGGTTAGGCATATATAACTACACCCACCTGGGCGAAACACGAAAGAGGCTCTTTCTTTTGTGGGCTAACTGTACACGGTGGTATTTGACCCAATAGGCTCTATGCACAGCAGCCATATTGGAAAGAAATTGGGCCTCTTCTTAGTTCCTTCACAGGTGTTACCAATGATACTAATGAAGGCTCTGTTCTGGTCACTAGAAACACTCCATTTTGTTTCCCAAATGGCCCCTTATGGTGGGTGTGTAACTCTGAGAGTGTACAAATGGAACCAAATGGACCCTTACGGGCCCATTTGGTTCCATTTGTACACTCTCAGAGTTATGGGGGTCCTTGAAAATAAGACAACCACTGTGCCACACTAAATGGAACAGAGCCTTAATTAGTATCATTGGTAACACCTGTGAAGGAAGTAAGGAAGGGGCCCAATTCATTCCCAATATGGCTGCTGTGCATAGAGCCTATTAGCTTACATTATTTTGACAACAACATCACTTAATTTTCTGACAAGCTGAAATTCTTTTGAGCATTTCCCTACAAAGTAGTTTTTTTCTGTTTTTTTACGATTGAGAGCTTTTTTTGACACCAGCACCAGTCTGCACCTGCACCTGTCACAAAGTCCGGTGGTAGGCTTCAGTATATCTCCGGATTGACAAGCAGTGATGGATGGATGGATGGATAATCCTATCTATCCACTGCTGTCAGTCAAGGCACTAATTCACAATAACGACTCATCATGAAAATATCAACTTGGTATGGAAACGCTCAAAAGACTTTAAAGGCATTGTAGGGAGTTCAGACATAATCAAAGAAAAAAACTGTTGTCAAACACCGCCCCTCCAGCAGTTCTTTTCCCCGACCACCAGGGGGTGACGCAGGGGGGACTTTTTAAATGAGTCATGCCCAAAATAGGTTGCCTTATGCGGATACAATTCGCGGAAATGCCCGACCCTACGGTTCTCTGAATTTATATTTTTAAATAGGCTCTTTCATGATAAATTGACCACATATATGAAGCTAAACAACTAAATTCTATCCAAACGATTTTTTAAAAGTAAATTATGTGCCTCAAAAAATAAGTTTGAGAGCGTTTTAAAACCGAAAGTAAAAAGTTGATACGGGCACGGACGCGCACGGACACGCACATGCGTGCGTTAATTTACGACCCGGACATAAACAACATGAACATAAACAGAAGGGAAAATACGGATTTCAGACAGAGGACTGTGTTTCAATGAAGGAAAACACCCCAGCATCATTATATAGTGGCTGATAGAGGGGAGAAAATGCAAAATATATATATATACATATTTTTTAAATTTAGGCTTAATGTTCCCTACAATCCCTTTAAGCATAACCAAACAAGACGGGGTCATTTTTATTTGTGTGTGTGCTTTTTTTTCCAGCTTTTTCTTGTCGTTATGCCAATTATTTCCCCACACGCATTTATGAGTGTTGTCACATGGTGTTCCTACTGGCTCACCTGCCAGAGAGGAGCCCCTACGGGGAGGACGAAGAGCCTTCGTCCCCACTCCTGTCGCCCAACACTCCCTGCTGACAGGGGACCACCCCAGCCTGGTGGCCGCCTCTGGGAAGAGGCTCTATTCACAGCAGCCATATTATGAAGACATTCACAGGTGTTACCAATGCTACTAATGAAGGCTCTGTTCCATTCTGGTCAAACAGAGTCAGGGTGCTGATATTGTGCATGTTGGCTCACTGGAGACACTCAGTTACACCAGTGGGTCTACAGTTGGGGTCCAGGGACCCTCATGGGCTTCCAAATGGCCCCTTACAGGTCCATTTGGTTCCATTTGTACAGTCTCAGAGTTATGGGGGTCGTGGAAACCACTGTGCTAGACTAAATGGAACAGAGCCTTCATTAGTATCATTGGTAACACCTGTGAATGTCTTCATAATATGGCTGCTGTGAATAGAGCCTAGTGCAGCCAGGGCCCAATACATGAACGAGGGAAAACGGTTTCGAACCAATGGGCTCGACTCGCGAGGTTGTGCACAAGCTAGCGCACAGGGTCGCGCACTGAGTAATGTCCATGCGAGACAACTCTATGACGCGAAAGGACGGAGAGGAGCCACATGACGTCACCGTTCCCAAAGACGGAGATTTCCAGTTATCACTCTAGTTCTTTTATAATTCTCTCCGCCAGGAGAGTTTGTTTTCACTTTCTGAAACTGGGACTAACATTGGTCAAGCCTCACGTGACACGTGACAATACGGTGAAATAGTGTGATCCGATTGGCTAGTGACGTATAGCGGCCTATAAAATACATGTGTCACTTTGAAAGTGTCTGTGCCACTTTCAAAGTGAGGTAAGACAGTTCCAACAATCCTGCATGCAAAGCAGATACTTTAATTAAGCTAAAGCCTCTCTAGATGGGAAGGCCTCGATCCTACAAATGCTTAGTTAACAGCTAAGCGCCCAAGCCAGCGAGCATGATTTCGAGTTGACATGGCTGAGAAATGGACAGATAGGACACTTACACAGACAGGAGGGATAGGACACTTACATAGACAGGACGGATAGGACACTTATACAGACAAGACGGATAGGACACTTATACAGACAGGACGGATAGGACACTTATACAGACAGGACAGATTTTTTGTAAGAATTAGAACATAAGAGAACATGTTCTAATGTTCTCTTATGTTCGGTATAACGGCCTATAAATACGTGTGTCACTTTGAAAGAGTCTGTGCCTCTTTCAAAGTGAGGTAAGACAGGAACAATCACGAAATGGTTGAGAAATGGCGGATACTGTAACAATTGGATAGGACACTTACACAGACAGGACAGATAGGACACTTACACAGACAGGACGGATAGGACACTTACATAGACAGGACGGATAGGACACTTACATAGACAGGAGGGATAGGACACTTATACAGACAGGAGGGATAGGACACTTATACAGACAGGACGGATAGGACACGTATACAGATAGAACATTCCCAACACAAGTCTTCTGGCGGAGAGTTGTGCTCCGAGGAGCACTTTTTCTAGTTCTATATTGATGTCACTCATCTATAACATCGGCACTATGACTACGTCAGTACTATGGTGTCAGACACTATCCATATTTGGGGGAATGACTAATATCCTTACAAAAAACTATAAAACATAATATGTGAACCGTTCTAAGCACAGAGTGGCTCCAGCGTGGACCTCTGGCTTCATGTGGTTAGTCTATGAAATATAAGTCATCATTAAAATCACCATGAAAATAGCGTCCCACCAGTCAAAAGATCACCACTACAACACTGGTCATGGGGCCACTGAAATAGCTGAAATAGCATACCAGGGAGAATGTAAGTGCACAGACAAGTGTCTTGGCAATCTGCCAATTAGATTTGGAGATTTCTCGGGTCACCAAAAATATCTTGGGTCACCAAATATCTTGGGCGAATTCTGGTACAATTACACCTTATACTGGTGTCATGTTGTTCAGCTTTGGCCTCAGGATATGTTCCGACTAGTGGTGGACAAACTCAACCCCAGTACATGAGACAAACAGTGGTGTAAAGTTACTAAGTACATTTACTCAAGTACTGTACTTAAGTACAGTTTTGAGGTATTTTTACTTTAGTGGAATATTTCAAATGTTCAGTACTTTTACTTCTACTCCACTGCATCTCAGAGGAACATATTGTACTTTTACTCCACTACAAATATTTGAAAACTTTTTTTACAAGTTACTTTTTAGATTTACATTTTTATCATTAAACATACATTAACCACTTAAGCTCTATATATATTTCAACTATTCGAAAATAGATTCGTTAAAAAGTAAGTACGTTTTTAAGTAACAAATGTGAGTACTTTTTCCACCACTGGAGACAAAGTATAGGTACTCCTGTCAAATATTCCCCACGAATGTCTCTTATATTTATTAATGTTATGTGTGTATGTGTTTTATCCTTTCCTGTGGTTTAATCCTTTATTGTATTGTTTTAATTCGTTTTTAGTTTTCTATTTCTTTTTACTGAGTGGGTGCAGCACTTTGGTTCAATGCTGCTGTTTTCAATGTGCTCTATAAATAAACTGGATTGCATTGGATTTGAAGCCATCTTTTTACGTCAATTACACAACATTCTCACCCACTGCTAGGGACTGTGGCCGAGCGAACGAGGGGCAGAATGAGGGCGAAATCAATCCAAACCCAGAGGAGTGTGACGTGTTAAAGTGCCTCATTAAGTACCTTTTTCTCCTGTACCCTCCAGGGCTTATCGACTACAACTTCCACTGTTTCCGGAAAGCCATTCAGGAGGTCTTTGACGTGCGGGTGGAAGTTCAAAAGAACCGCAAGCTCCTCAGCCAGAGGAGGTGGAGCAGACAGGCCGTGACCAACGGCGTCCCCGGCAACCCGCACTGAGAGAACGCCAACCCGGTGCCGGTGCCTGTCGGTCAGCTAAATGAATGTATCTTGAACTTTGCTTTGGCAATTAGGTCCCCGAGACGAAAACGAAACCCCTCCTAGAAACGACTCCATTGTGTTACTGTCCCGATCTTACTCCCAGGTTCTTGGTTCATGCCAGTGTTGCCAGGTTTTGCGAGAGAAACAAGCAACTTGGCTACGTGAACGAACACACACACACACGCGCGCGCTCGCGTAGGCTATATAGCGGCTATTTGAAAATAGCCGATCTACAAGCTCACAACACGTAGCAACGCAACGCGCTGTGAGCTTGTAGATCGGCTATTTTCAAAAGATCTAGAAAGAAAAAAGTTAATACTTGGGAATATTTTAGAAACATTTTAACAACACAAATCTTGTATGGCGGTCCCTGGACCAACATATTTTCAGCCGGTGGTCCGCCAACACATACATATTTATTTGGGGGGTCCTTGACATGAAAAAATGTGGGAACCACTGGTTTAAACAACATTTGGAAGCAAGCCTAAATAGGCAACTTACACTCCAGAAACCATCCAAAAAAAACGCAACCCGCAACTACCAATATATACAAGCGACCTTACAGACAAACAAGCCCAAAGTCGCTTATAATAAGTAGACATGGCAACACTGGTTCATGCACTCAAGTAACAGAAACCTTTTGATGGAACTACTTTTCGTGTGAAGGGGGGCACGCAAATGACAAAATAAAGCCTCTTAGCTGTGTATAAAGGCAGTGGACATAACTAGGGCTTGGTGGTATGGACAAAATCTAATATCAATATCAATCGATATTATGACAGGGATGCATTGTGATAATAATTTGTATTTTTTCAAAATTGTTCCACAATAGCAAGGAAAATCCGATCATAACGCGATCATGATGCTCATAACGCGGCACATGCGATGCTTTATGAGCGTTATGATTGACTATTATTGTTTTGGAAAGGTAGGGCTTAAGTCAAACTTTTTCATGTCAAGGACCCCCAAATTGACACTTATTAGCCCGCGGACCCCCATTTCAAAAGATATGCCAGGGACCCCCATAAGAGAATATTTTTTACGGCTCTAGGAGTGATTCTCAACCATTTTAATTTCAAGGATCACCAGTTTGACATGCATTAGGGCTACAGACCCCCATTTAATGGCATTTCTATCACTTGGACCGCAATTTATATTGTAAA
This sequence comes from Gymnoscopelus microlampas, assembly GCF_963454915.1. Lineage (NCBI taxonomy): Eukaryota > Metazoa > Chordata > Actinopteri > Myctophiformes > Myctophidae > Gymnoscopelus > Gymnoscopelus microlampas. Next base: position 3,441,764 of record NC_139957.1, read on the forward strand.
ATCTATGTCAATTTAACTCTCAGAGTTACAGACCCATAAGGGTCCATTTCGTGCCTAATCTATCATTTAGCTGGGGACCCCCTGGAACTCCCTCAAGGACCCCTGGGGGTATCCGGACCCCACTTTGAGAACCAATGGCTTAAGTGATTAAAACGCTTACAATATTTCACAGTATTACGAGATCCAAAAATCACAGACATTATCGGGGTCTATTTGGATATAATATTGATATTATATTATATCGTCTCTGTCGGGTGGAAAACCTTATATCATATGTCCAAAACAGTTACTTTTCAGGATTAAAATTCAAAAATAGCAAAAGTAACAGATCGACGATCACAAAATGCATCGCTTCGTGCACGTTTCGAGCATGCAGTTCAGCTACCTTTGATGCTTTTGTGTGACGCTGTAGTATGACCAAGTAGGGCATTCGTTTACGAAAAAACACAAAAAGTTAAAATATGGAGAAAAAAGGTTTCTGCCCGGCAGAAAAAGATATTGCTCAGCCCTAGACAGAACTTTAAAACCGACAACAGTCTTAGAGGAGCCTCAAAGTTTACCCATAATTACAAACAGCACTATACTGTGTATAATGGCACTGCACAAGTGTACCACTCCATATGCTCTGCTGCTGGCACTGTCTAGTATTTCTTTTTTTTGTTTTGTTTTTGTAACTATGCCAGAGGCATCAAGTTAATATGGCCTCTCTAGAGACGTTTTAAAGGGAGCTGGCAGGATGATAATTGTGACCCGCTCTAGCTAAATCACTTAGCGTCACTGAGCTCAGAGATCGTTTGTTTTTCTACTGATTATTTTTGTACTGCAACTATATTCAGCATATCATTGCTGTCGGGCAGAAAACTTGTATCATATAAAGTTTCTTTTTAAATGAATGCCTTACTGCAGTGGTTCTCAACCAGTGGTCCGGGGACCACCAGTGGTCCTTGAGGGGGTTCCAGGGGGTCCCCAGCCAAATTAAGTTAGGAACCAAATTGACCCTTATATGTCTGTAACTCTGAGAGTCCATTTGTACACACTCAGAGTTAAATGAACACTGATGATGATGATACAGTGTAGACTCGGACCCCCAAGAAATCAAAATGGTTGAGTCCCTGGCACATCTTTTCAAATGGTGGTCCCTGGGCTAATATGTGTCAATTTGGGGGTCCTTCACGCGAAAAAGGTTGAAAACCACTGCCTTACTGTACTTCATCATGTAATTAGTGTGTCACAAAAGCATCGAAAGTAGCCAATCTTCAAGCTCATACAACTTGTCGCACCGCAACACATTAGCTTGTAGATCGGCAAATCTCGCTACTTTTGTTTGACACTCTTGCATGACGAAGTAGGACAATCATTTATGAAAAAAAAACATAAAAAGTTGAATTATGGAGATACAAGGTTTCTGCCCCAACAGCAACTATATTTAACATGTTTGCTTTCTGTTTCCTCCTCAAGAGAATGCATGCGTTATGTCTGTGCGGTCCTTTCCACGAGCCCTGTCTTCAAGAGGAAAACCAAAAGAAAAATGTGCAAGGCGTGTGTGAGTGCTGTTCGCAACCCTGTTACCTTTTAAACAGTTCTCAGCTAGCTTGTTACACTACAATTACAATCTTGAAACTTTTTTAAAAGTAAAAAAATACTAATGCTATGCTATATGAAAAGCCCTAATGCGTCCAGACGCAAGTTAACGTCTCATTTTGAGGACATCTGAATGATTTCGGTCACAACTGTGTTTTGTAGCACTTTGTTTATTGAGGAAATCACACCAACAGTCAGAGGCTGTGTGAAGGGAGGAAGTGACTGACATGAAGTCAACATTCGTTAACTATCTATAATAGTTATTTGTCTACATTCTACTATGCTCTGGTCTTTTTATTTAATTTTATTTTTAATAACAGAAGAATCTAAATGAAAATAAGACCACAAGTGTGGCCGAAATAGAGCTTTTAACCACCCTCTAGTAGTCTTTTAGTGAAACAGACTTGAGGTACAACTCAAGTCTTTTGCCCGTTTTTTTCTCTCTCCCATCTACACCTCAAGCTCCAAATCTGCTATTTTTGGGTGAATGTTCTCCCCATAATAGGCATGTTGGGGTTCAAGAGGTTAAGTAAAACAAAAGAAACACCCAACAGTGTGCGAGTGTTTCGTTTGTTTTATTTAGTGCTGCTCCTTCCTCAGCACTTGCCCAACTTTGAGTTTTGGATGTGCACGTCCTTCCTCTTTCTCCACGAAATAGAGTTTTTCACACTTAAAGGGGTAAATGTAATTTTTTGGGTTAAAACAAAAAAGTATTTTGTTAAGAGGTTAAAAGGTGTTAAAAGCACTCTATTCTGATTGCTATAGAGTGTTTGTCCAGTAACAGGAGTCTCCATGTCTCTCCAGCTCTTTAATAAACAGAAAATACATTTTCAGGTAGGTGACAACATTTCTGCCAATCAGGAGAGAGTACCCATTTATCAGCTTCATTTGTATAGTGTTCCGTCCGTCCGTCCGCCCGTGTGTCCTGTCCGTCCATTAGCAGCTAATCTCCGCCACCGTTGGCCCGGTCGCTGCGAAACTGTGCACACACACACCCTCCCTGGATGCCAATTCAGAACCTCTGCCCCAAATGTTTCACATGGGCCTGTTATAGCGCCACCAGGAGGCCGATTTGTGCAAAACCCATTTTTGGATATTACTCCTACAGATTTTATCCAAACGTCTTGCAAATTGGTACACAGTATCTCTATAGTCATGTGATCAACACGGATCTTTCCGATTTCCCATATTCCATCCTCATTGGCTAAGGTTGGCTTCCAAAGTTTGCAGGATTGGTCCGTTTTCAACAAAATGCCTGAAATCATGAACGCAGCTTGCGATTTCTGCATTTTTTTTTTGTTTCATCTGTATCCTGACTGAGTTCTCTATCCAGATTGGATAAAATCGGTAACCCGAACTGAAAATGCATTTTCTGTGTAATAAAGAGCAGGAGAGACAAGTATACTCCTGTTACTGAACAAAACACTCTAAAGCATTGTGAGTAATATCAGAATATAGAGCTATTTAACATGTATTTTAACCAAAGAAAAACACTTACCCTACTATTAACATCAATGTTCTAATCTAAATGGGTCCAAGTTCATTCTTATTTTTAAGTTGCAGTTTGTGAATAACAGCTGGCAGCAAGTAAACTTGGATCCAAACTGTTCCCTAGCAACGCAGCTCCCCTGACGGGGTCTATTGGGCTTATGCACAATGATGTGGATACGGATTGGTCCCATGAGTCAGAGATACGTGCATGTCAGAACGAAATGCTGATAAAAGCAAACCACAAGCACTTGCTACTGTACCAAAGAACAAACTGTGTACTTGATTTATTCATATCCATTTGACATTAGTTTCGGTGTTGCTATCTAAGCCTTTTGAATGTAAAAAAATATATACTGTATTTTTTATGATACAGGTATCATAAAAAGATGAAATATACAGTACAGACTGGTGACAAATTAGAGGAAAAAAAAAAACATTAAGTGTCTTAGTAAGGAGTCGGGTTATCACAAGTGACCAGAACACCATTCGAGCAAAAGATGTTCCCTCATTGGGGTTTGGATGATGATGATGGTGGAGAGCATCGATCATGTCGGTCCAAAATCTCCCATACTCTAGGACATTGGTTCTCAAAGTGGGGTCCGGGGACCCCCGGGGGTAGCCTGGTTCCGGACGAATCTGCCTTTGCAAAAAAAGAAAAATGCCCTTGGCAGATTAGGTCTGGCCCCTCTCAATAGAGATTTTATTTCTCTCCCTCCGAAGTTGTGAGGGACCAATCAGAGCCCGGTATGCAAATAATGGGGCGGGTTTATCACCAGAGGCATTTTTTTTTATTTGCCCCTCGGAGATATCCAGGTTCCACTCAGAGATTCCAGACTAATATCTACGCAGTGATATGCGTAGATGGGGGAGGGGGGGGGGGGGGGTCTGCGGCCAAATACATATCATTTTGGGGGTCCTTGACATGAAAAGGTTTTGAGAACCAATGCTCTAGGAGTTGTTCAATGGATTTGAGATATGGTGCCTGTGAAGGTCTCAGCTTTATGATTCATAGGATTTCCATACTCAACCAAACCATTCAGTGACACCTCGTGCCCTGCTGTGGACGGAGGCGTTGTCATCCTGGAAGAGACCACTCCCATCAGGGTAGAAATGTTCCATCATTGGATAAAGGTGATCACTCAGAATAATACATTGATTTGGGGCAAATAATGCCATTTGAATGGGTCAAGTATTCAGGCCTGTACTATTCTCTTGGTGTAGGCTATATCCAGTCGTGGAAAAAAGTACTCTAATGTTTTACTTAAGTAAAAGTATCAATACTGCAATGTAGAAGTACTCTGTTACAAGTGAAAGTCCGGAATTCAAAATGTACTTTAGTAAAAGTGCAAAAGTATTGGTATCAAAATGTACTTAAAGTACCAAAAGTATAAAAATGTTTGAAAATAGCAGATCTATAAGCTTGTAGATCGGCTATTTTCAAATAGCCTATGTATAAAATAGGACTAAAGTGGTTAATGTATGTTTTATAATATATTTATATCTGCAAAGTAACTAGTAACTAAAGTTTTCAAATAATACATAGTTTTAATAAAAAGTTTTCAAATAATAAATAACATCTCTGAGATGTAGTGGAGTAGAAAAAGTATAGACAATTGGAAATACTCCGGTAAAGTAAAAGTAACATGTTTTACTTCAGTACAGTACTTGAGTAAAAGTAGTTCACACACTCAGCCACATGTGGAGAATATGAAGGATGTCTCACGTCTCTGTAGACCAGTGCCTGTTGTTTTTACACCACTGAACACTCAAATGTGCAATTGTCTTATGAGGGGTTTACGCGCTGCAACCCTATTATAATGTCCCTCTCTATATGGCTTGCTGACACAGACATTCTCAGTCAGATGACCTCAGTCATCGAATGTGTGCTTTCAACCATCATTTCTGACCCTATTTACTGATGTCTTAACCATATGATTGAAATGCAGATGTCACTTTGGTCGCTGTTCCTTTTGAATTCTTAGACCAGCATAACTAGACTACTGTAGCGCCTGTCATCTTTTAACATCCCCTCTGTCAAACTCACTTAGATCTTTTTCTCTCGTTATCTCGATCCAAAATCAAGGTAAGCTGAGCCTGCTCAGCATTTTTGTACATGCCACAGAGCGTGATGGGATATGCTATCCTATAATTTGTCACCAGTCTGTATATCTTGATAAGCAATTACCACAACATGTGGCCTTTGGCCTTGCCAATTAACTGATTATACAGCGACGTCCCAGAACAGTCTGACTGTTTTGCAAATAGGTGATTGTTTATTTGATAGCAGTACAAATAACCTGTCTGTGCTCTAGTGTTCACCTCATTGTACATCTACAGTACGTTGTCTGGTCTGCTGTCACAACTAAGGAGACGTGTTATTGCTAATCTTGCTGAAAAGACTGTTGTTTATTTATTTATGTTAATCATTAAAATGTGTTTGTTTACGTCATGCTGTCCTCTGTTTCTTCAAATAGACAATTGCGGAAGGCCCATTTTAGAAGGAAATTGCATGTTTGGGGAAGAAGACAATTACTTAAGATGCATTTATCCAAAGCACTTTGCATCCACACATGCATACACCGACGGCAGAGGAAACCATGCAAGGCACCAACCTGCTCATCGTGAGCAGTTAGGGTTCAGTGGCTTGCTCAAGGACACTTCGACACGTCGCCAGGAGGAGCCAGGGAATCGAACCGGGAAGCTATCATTTCCCAAGCAGCCGCTCTTACCTCCTGAGCTCCTGAACCTTACTTATCAGTCCTACTGAGTGTGGATGGCAGATTCTAGAAGTGTGAGCACTCTATTCAGGTAGGGGAGTAGGGGGGGTGGGGAGCCCCATATCAAGGGGTTTCCTGTTTACCAGTGTTGCCATGTCTGCTTATAATAAGCGACTTTGGGCTTGTTTTTAAAGTAGTTGGCTGGCTTCCTTATGTTTTTTAAATGTCAAGGACCCCCAGATTAATATGTATTTGTCCGAACCCCCATCTGATATCAGATCTACAAGGTCACTACGTGTCTCAATGTGACACGTTGTGAGACTGTAGATCTGCCATTTTCAAATAGCTGTAAAGTGGTAAAACTTTGCCTAGTTGCTTCTTTTGGGCTTGTTTTCATAGACCTGGCCGCTTGTTAGTCTTGAAAAATCTGGCAACACACTATTAGGGAGGAAGTGAACAGATATTTTGTCTCCGCCAGGCCGAATGAAGCAGTCGAAAAGGGCAATGGCACCTTCCTGCAGAAGGGCCGAGAATAAGGTGAGCTAGAAAATGTGCTCCTCGGAGCACAAGTCTCCGCCAGCAGACTTGTGTTGGGAATGTTGGGAATGTTCTAATTCTTATGTTCTAATTCTTACAAAAAATAGAACATGTTACTGTGTCATAGTAACATGACACACTGTCTGTATAAGTGTCCTATCCGTCCTGTCTGTGTAAGTGTCCTATCCGTCCTGTCTGTGTAAGTGTCCTATCCGTCCTGTCTGTGTAAGTGTCCTATCCGTCCTGTCTGTGTAAGTGTCCTTTCCGTCCTGTCTGTGTAAGTGTCCTATCCGTCCTGTCTGTGTAAGTGTCCTATCCGTCCTGTCTGTGTAAGTGTCCTATCCGTCCTGTCTTTGTAAGTGTCCTATCCGTCCTGTCTGTGTAAGTGTCCTATCCGTCCTGTCTGTGTAAGTGTCCTATCCGTCTGTCGGAAAGGCGACATGTAACCACTAAATGTTAGCTTGGCTGATGGCACTGATGTCACTTCGGAACGCGCACCGCAGCCCTCCGAAGTGACACATCTATTTATAGGCCGCTATACGTCATGCGTCTCACTAGCCAATCAGAGCACACTCTTTCAACGTATTGTCACGTGTCACGTGAGGCTTGACCAATGTTAGCTTGGCCGAGGGGGGGGGGACGGAAAGTGAAAACATAGTCTCCTGGCGGAGACAATAACAAAAATATCAGTGAAAATGGCTTGCTGGCCTGCATTAGCTGAGGGTCACTGCCATTCAAGGGCCCTGACGGAGCCCCTGCAGATTTGTCCTCTTTTGTTGACATGGTCAACTGGAACTTTTATGTCCCTCATTGTAGGAAGAACTGAAGCAGTTATACGGTGAAAAGAAGAGAGGAAAGTGTGCGCCTTGAGAAATCAGGTGTAAAAATGGAAGTATCCTTGACCTTAGGGGCGGACTTAGCTAAGTGCTTGGAGGAATCGGAAGGCGGCCAGTTCAATCCCCGGCTTGCCCAAGTATACTCTCTGTGTCAAAGCGTCCCTGAGCAAGACACAACACCACTAACAGCTCCATCCCCTGCACCAGTGGTGGAAAAATTACTCAGATATTTGACTTAAGTAAAAAATAGCAATACCACAATATAAAAATACTCTGTTACAAGTAAAAGGCCTGTGTTCAAAATGTTACTTAAGTAAAAGTACAAAAGTATTGGCATCAAAATGTACTTAAAGTATCAAAAGTGAAAGTACCAAAATGTTTGAAAATAGCAGATCTACAAGCTAACAATGCGTTGCAAGCTTGTAGATGGGCTATTTTCAAATAGCCTAAAAAATTTGAAATACTCCAGTAAAGTAAAAAAAAAATCCCTCCAAATTGTACTGAAGTACAGTACTTGAGTAAATGTACTTAGTTACTTTACACCACTGCCGTGCACTCATCTAAGCCATCTGAGCATGCAGATGCAGCCATAAACTGGGTGAAGTTGTAAAAGCAATGTCCCCCCCAGGTACGTACTGGGGAAATACTCTCTTTCCCCCTGTTACAGCTGTGGAGTTTTGACAGTGAGCTATTAGCTTGCTGAGCGGCAGAGTGGAAAAAAGGGGGTTTATGCGATAAGAAACGGGTCACGGCGGTGTCAGGTGTTTGCAGATGGTGAGCACATGCTCGACAAACAAGGCTTAGTGTGCGCTTTGTGTTGCTGTGTGGGTCCGGGGGGGGGGGGGGGGGGGGGTTCAGACACCTGTTTGAAATACTCGTTCGAGGAAAGGCGAAAAGACTGAAGAGACTCTAGGCGCCCTAATAGGCTCTATTCACAGCAGCCATATTATGAAGACATTCACAGGTGTTACCAATGATACTAATGAAGGCTCTGTTCCATTCTGGTCAAACAGAGTCAGGGTGCTGATATTGTGCATGTTTGCTCACTGGAAACACTCTGTTACACCAGTGGGTCTACAGTTGGGGTCCAGGGACCCTCATGGGCTTCCAAATGGCCCCTTACAGGTGTGTAACTCTGAGAGTGTACAAATGGAACCATTTGGTTCCATTTGTACACTCTCAGAGTTATGGGGGTCGTGGAAACCACTGTGCTACACTAAATGGAACAGAGCCTTCATTAGTATCATTGGTAACACCTGGGAAGGAAGTGATAATATGGCTGCTGTGCATAGAGCCTATCATGTGATCTTTGTTCAATTATATCAGTGAATCCAAATATATTTCACTTGCATGATTCAGATACAAAGTGAATATATTTTACATTTTGTCATGATGTGTAGGTCTTGAAAGACAAATTACATTAAATTCGATCATCATACTACAAGTAACATGGGTGAAATGCTTGATTGTGCAAGGCACATCAATGCAGTTAAAAGATAGAAAGATAAACAAGATGGAACTGCCTTATAAGGTCATAGTCTGGATCAAGCAGAATGTAGTGGCAGTAATATGAACTTCAGTACAGTAAATACCTACTGTCCTTCCAGGTTATCGGAACCATGTTGCTTAGAAACACGCAGCCATCTGTTCGGTTCATGGGAACAATGTCACTCGTAATAAACACTCAGATCTATTTATATCTTTTTATCACTCGGATGTCACCACAGTCTTTATCTTGAATGCCATCTATCTATCTTTCATATCGTTTCTGTCCTGTGGAAACCTCATATGTCCAAAACCTTTCAGGATTCGAATTCAAAGGTAGCAAAAGTAACAGATCGACAAGCTCGAGCTTGTAGATCTGCTACTTTTGATGCTTTTGTGTGACGCTGTAGTATGATCAAGTAGGGCGTTCAAAAAAACACAAGGAGTTAGCATATGGAGATCAGAGGTTTCTGCCTGACAGCAACGATATCATTGGCCTGCAGGTAAAAGTTTCACTTCAGTTAGAGTTCAACATAGGTGAACTTATCAGCCAATAGCAAATAAGCACATGTGCTTGACCCCACTTGACAGCAGTGTTGCCGAGTCTGCTTAGTGACTAAGGGCCTGTTTTTCTATAAAGTCGCTTGTAAATATTTCAAATTGCGGGTTGAGCTTTTTGGGGCTTTCTTTAAAGTATTTTAAAAACATCTTGAAATCTGGAATGTTTGTTAGAGATGCACCGATCAATCGGCCGCCGATCAAAATTGCCGGTTTTATATCAAACCGGCCATATCGGTATAGGCTCTATTCACAACAGCCATATTATGAAGACATTCACAGGTGTTACCAATGATACTAATGAAGGCTCTGTTCCATTCTGGTCAAACAGAGTCAGGGTGCTGATATTGTGCATGTTGGCCCACTGGAAACACCAGTGGGTCTACAGTTGGGGTCCAGGGACCCTCATGGGCTTCAAAATGGCCCCTTACAGGTGTGTAACTCTGAGAGTGTACAAATGGAACCAAATGGACCCGTAAGGGTTCATTTGGTTCCATTTCTACACTCTCAGAGTTATGGGGGTCGTGGAAACCACTGTGCTACACTATAGAGCGTCGCAGTTCCCGCCCACTTCCAGTTGCCGGAAGTAAATACTCAATGCATTTTTCCCATTGACTTTTCCGAAAATATTTATATAAATGAATTTAAGCCTAGAATCAAGCTATCCAGGATCTGGTGAATCATGACCATAAAACGTTTGATTCTGTGAAAAAACTTTTTTGAAAACGGCAAAACAAAGGGTATTTATTAAACATAGTATATCATATCATTAAATATAAAATTTAAAAAATCACAGAAAAAAAAGGTTTTATGGTCATGATTCACCAGAATCCTGGATGGCTTGATTCTAGGCTTAAATTCATTTATATAAATATTTTTGGAAAAGTCAATGGGAAAAATGCATTGAGTATGTACTTCCGGCACCCGGATTCTGCGCAACTGCGATGCTCTATATGGAACAGAGCCTTCATTAGTATCATTGGTAACACCTGTGAATGTCTATATACCTGCGAATGTCTATGTCACAGTATGGCTGCTGTGAATAGAGCCAATTGGAGCAACCCTACTGTCTAGTTCTTTCATATTGGAAAAAAAACGCAGGTCAGACTTATAAAAAAACGGTAATGAGAATTGTTCAAGGATTTTGCAATCGGTCCATCTCTAATGTTTGTAAAACATTTTGCAACACAAATCTTGTGTGGGGGGGTCCCTGGCACAACATATATTAATTTGGCGGTCCTTGACATAAGAATGTCTGAGAACCACTGCTCTAAAACAAAATTAGACAACAGAGTTTGACTGACCTGCCACAGTCGCTTATTTTGGGCTTGTCTTAGACCTGGTTGCTTATTTCTCTCACAAAATCTGATAACATTGCTTAACAGGCATTTGGCTTGTAGTTTTCTCTCATTGAAAAAGACACTCCAACGTCTGTCAAACGAACTACACACCAGAAAACCAGCACCCAAGAGTTTCCAGACCAAGACATGACAGTCCTTCAATTCTTCACATCACCCCTAGATGGCGCTGAGGCAGTGCTGCCGCCATCTTGGAGTGACGCTAACATATACATAAAGATGGCCCAGAACCCAAACCTACACAAAATGTAACAGAGACAGTGGTGGAAAAAGTACTCGAATGTTTTACTTAATTAAAAGTATCAATACTGCAATGTATCCCCAAAAAAATCCCAAATTCAAAATCTACTTGAGTAAAAGTACAAAAGTATTGGCATCAAAATGTACAAAAAGTAAAAGTACTAAAATATTTGAAAATAGCAGATCTACAAGCTCACAACGCATCGCATCTTCTATTTTCAAATAGCCTCGGTATAAAATGGGGCTAAAGTGGTTAATGTATGTTTCATTATATCATAATGTATATCTGAAAAGTAACTAAGGGCGCGCTCCCACCGCACTTTTATTTTACCTGGGGCGGAATCTGCCAATGCTTTGTGCAAATGCGTGGATTCATGGTCTTGTGGATTTTTTCCAAGAATCCACGCATTTGCATTGACAAAGCATTGGCAGATTCCGCCCCAGAGGTCAAATAAAAGTGCGGTATAGGGCCGTGGCCTAACTCAAGTTTTCAAATAATTGTAGTGGAGTAAAAGTACAATATTTGCCTCTGAGATGTAGTGGAGTAGAAGTAAAAGTATTGGAAATTGGAAATACTCAAGTAAAGTACAAATACCTCAAAATTGTACTTAAGTAAATGCACTTAGTTACTTTCCACCACTGAACAGAAACATAGAGAAATGGAATTCCAAGTTAAAAAGCAGAATGCGGTGTTCTCCAACTTCTCCAGCCCACTTTCTTGCCTTTGCTCTGTTTATTTGCTATTCTGTTGTTGTTGTAGTTTTTCCAACTGACTGCATTTTGATGCTGTCCTGTGGATTCTGCATTAGTGTGTTGTCATTTAAACTCAGTGAAGTTTAAACAGCTCATCTGGATGTCTGGTTTACCCTGTCAGTTAGCAGAGACTGTGGGTTATACAAATGTTCCGTTGTTCAACACAGACCAGTTCTGTACAGCTATTAAATATGATAGCTAGTGGAGAGAAAGGTGTTTTTAATTGTACAGCACTGTTTAATTTTCTTATTTTAAACCAACTGGAAGTCCCTATTACTTCAAGATGGCAGGGGTGGAGCTCTGCTCTGCTTTGATGCTATATGTTGTAATGTTTTGTTTTGTCTAGGACCACAAAAGGCTCTATGCACAGCAGCCATATTATCACTTCCTTCACAGGTGTTACCAATGATACTAATGAAGGCCCTGTTCCATTTAGTGTAGCACAGTGGTTTCCACGACCCCCATAACTCTGAGAGTGTACAAATGGAACCAAATGGACCCGTAAGGGTCCATTTGGTTGCTGCTGTGAATAGAACCTATAAACTGTAGCCTACTGTGTTTTTGATCCTTGACATTTCTTTTAGAAGGGTGCATTTCGCCTTTCCGACATGTCGCCTTTCCGACGTTAACGAACCCTATACCTAGCCCTAACCTTCTCCCGTGCTGTTATTGTAATCATAACGTCAAATTAATCAAAGTGCCCCTTTGTAGTTGGTGGAACTGACTCATAATTAGTATAATTGGTAACACCTTTATTACCCCTCCATTTACTGTAGTATGTCAACATGGCTGCCATTAAAAAAAGGTCTATTCCGACATTCCTACTTTTGACATTAAAAACCGCCTGTGAGGACAATGAGAGATGCATAATTTTCATTTTAATTGCACTGCTGTTGTGTTGCAGCCTATGAGCACCTGCAGCCCATAATTGTGTCATCGGGGATGAAAACAAACGGAAATTGCAGGGCAGTTAGTTTTCATGGGCCACTGCGGATGGAGCACCATTGACATGACATGTTCAAATGCCTGAAATGATGTCATATCTCTCTCTCTCTCTCTCTCTCTCTCTCTCTCTCTCTCTCTCTCTCTCTCTCTCTCTCTCTCTCTCACATATACACATGCACTAGTACAATCTGTGACACACAGTTAAGACCCGCAAGGGAGCTGTGAGCATTGTGTAGCTTACCACCTGTGTGTTTGCGTGTGTGTGTGTGTGTGTGTGTGTGTGTGTGTGTGTGTGTGTGTGTGTGTGCTCATTGCGTATATACGCGTGCTTACACGTGCACACATGCTCTGTCGTGCCAGGTCAAATGGAGATTGCGTAAGAAGGGCTGCGCCGCTGGTTGGCCAGCCCATCAGCCGGTGTTGCGTTACCGTCTGGAACTACAATGTGTTACGTAAGACAATCTGATGTTTACAGTTCTAATCTGCATGGCTGCAGCGCGGGGCAGCCCCGAAAAGCCAGCACTCTGCCTGAGCATCATTCAGCCCCCACCTCACCCCGGGTGCAGTACGTTAGTCCGACAGCGCATTCCTCCGACAGCGCAGCGCTCCGACGTTTCCAATACTAAACCCGAACCAAACCCGCACCCTAACCCTAACCGCACGCGGATGCCACATAGTCGGAGAAAAGGTCTGTCGGATTAACGCATGCCTCCCCTCACCCCCCCCCCCCCATCTGTGATCTGCAGCTTTTCCTAACCCCTCTGCTTGCTGCTCACTGTTACTGTATTGTTCATACTGTATCGTATTATCGTCTCTGTCGGGGCGGAAACCTCATGTGTCCAAAACTGTAACTTTTCAGGATTCAAATTCAAAAACGGCAAAAGTAGCAGATCTACAAGCTCGAAAGGCATCGCTTGTGGATCCTGCTACTTTTGATGCTTTTGCGTGACGCTGGAGTGTGATCAAGAAGGGCGTTAATTTACGAAAAAACGGCGACATTTTGAATATGGAGATAAGAGGTTTCTGCCCGACAGCAACGATATGCAGGCAGAGGGGGACGGGGGTGGGGGGAGGGGATGCGGTAATCCATGCCTCTGCTTATGATATCCCATCCTCTGGTCATTAATTTATTTTTGGCCAGTGGAGATATGTTTAATCCCTGCTTCTGGTCCGACTGAATTAAATGCATGCATTTCCTTTTGGGAAATATAGACAGTCTGATTTTTATTTGTGTTTCATAATATTACAATTTAATTTAAAAAAATCTATATTAACCACATTACCACACCATGGCCTCGATCCTATCTGGGCACTTTTTTTTTCCATTTAATAAATGATATATTCATTTTCACTACTAGAAGTATACGGCTACAGGACTTAAATGGTTAAGAAAATGTATTTTTTGTTTCTGTTTGTTTACAAATGGAACCCAGCGGTGAGTGGCAGCGGTGGCCTAGTGGTTAGAGGGGCGGCCTTGATACCGGAAGGTCCCTAGTTCGATTCCCCAATTCATCACATCAATCATGAATCACCGCTGAATAGCCCTTGAGCAAGGCTTCCATGCAGGGTCCGGCTGGAAACAAGCTTCGTGCTTAGTCCGACACCCTGGGTAAACAACAAACTTTGCTTTGCTTTGCTTTACCCTCTGGTTTGCAGGGGACGAGAGTCTGGAACTCTGTCTCATACAGATGAATTCTGTATGAAGAGTGCTTCAGCAGTTTCCTCGGCGCTCCGGCTTGGAGAAATCAAACCGTCTGCAAGAGGAGCAGCAGCTGGTCCCTGGGGTTTTGGGTTGTCTACACAGGAGCACAGCTAGAAATACTGCCCCCCCCCTGACGTCTGGGCTTCCGGGCCCCCTAATAATATTAGTTAAACTGACACATAACAAATCAGGGGGGCGATGAAGTGATTTTATTTTTTTAATAATTCACCTGAGTACAAGCTTTTTCAATAATATAGCAGTTTCTTTTTTTAAATGCAACAGTTCGCCTCTTCTGAAGCCTGTAGATAAGTTGTGTGTGTTTGGGACTCCACTATCAACAATCACACGGGCACCTTTGGCCTTCTGTACCTGGTTTTCCCTTTATATTTTCTGCTATTGTTGATAACAGTTCGCTGGTGAACCTTAGGTGAATTTCACTTGCATTTAAATAGGCTAGTAGTTGATGTTTTCACAACTTGTCTTAACCTCCTCCTCTCATTCAGGTAGCCTAATTTGTTGCACCTGGACCTGAGCAATTACTGCAGCTTGTGGCCGTGCTGTTTGTATCCTGCGTGTTTCACAGGAGTAAGTTCAAGAAAAGTTTGGACCAAGTGTAATTTCTCGCTATCAAGAACGAGCACAGCATTCAAAGTAATAGGGCGACTGAATAGAACAGACCGACCGCATCCATTGAGTTCAATGGAGAAGTGACGCCATGTTATATTTGGTTCCTCAAGCTATTAACCACTTAAACCCTCTGTTCTTAGTCAAAAACAGACCTGAGTTACAACTGCACTTTTTCCTGTCTACACCGAATCTCTTTGCCAAGTTCAGCTATTTTTGGCTAATGTTCCCCCCAGAATGATGATGGGGTTCAAGTGGTTAATATTACTGCAATCACGGCATTCTGCGGTCTGTTATTTCTTGATAGAAGACGACAGCTAGGAATAACAGACCCTTTGCTGTGGACAAAGACTGGGCACCTGGATCATATCAATCCATGGGGTGCATTTCTCCTTTCCGACATGTCGCCTTTCCGACGTTGACGAACCCTATACCTAACCCTAACCGCACGCGGAAGCCACTAGTCGGAGTGGTGAGATGTCGGAATGGAGAGTGAACACCCAATCCATGGTGCTTGGTTTTTGCGCTGCCGTATCCAACATAGTGACAGAATAACAACCAACAATCCGATTTTACAGAGCTAAACAGTACACTAAAGTTTAGGTTTCAGAACATTGTTTTAGGCATGAAATAGGCAATGCAGTAACTTGATTCATATTTGATCACCATCTAGTTTGATAGTTTGACCAGAGTTTTAAACTGGATGGACATCATTTTTTTTTTCTTTGAGGCAATGAGGAAATTAAGTACTTTTTAAATCAATAAAAAATGTTGTTATAATTTTTGGTTGTTTGTTGAATTATTCTCTAATAAGCAGTTGTGTAATAAGCCAGTCAGGGTCCAACATCACACTATTGGTTTGTATTTGTCAATAATGACTCACTCACTCTTCATGATCTCTTACTTGAGGAACTGTTAACTATATTTACATTTTTACCTTTGTGCTCCTCTGGTGGGATTGTTTACTTTATTTTCTCTGTATATGAGATACACTAGTGGGATTTAAGTCGGTTATTATTTGTTGGGGTTAACTGCAATATAAAAATACTCTGTTACAAGTAAAAGTCCAGAATTAAAACCGACCGGCCCGGCTTTTCAGTTCTATGCAGTGTTTTCTGAGGAGAGCAATGTGACAAGAAATGAGTTCATATAGCATTTCTCTCGCTAGTTCTACGGATACTGCAACTTCATGAACCCCTCTTTGCAGAGGTTATTGTAATATTTAAAGTCCTGCTTATTATTGTAGGCCTATATAAGCGGTGTCATGAAGCATCAGGGCATTAATTCACGCGTTGTGAGGCATCGTGAGCTTGGAGATCCATTGTCAGCTGTTCTTATCAATGATGGACAAAACCTCCTAACTCCACTTGAGCTGGATTTAGGTGGTGATAATATAATGACACATGCAAGTATCTGACAATATATAAAGTCATAATACCAACTTTGATGAGGCAGTATTGCTTTGTTTAAAAAATATAAGGTTTTCTTCATTTCCTGAAAATGTTATATTTCGTTTTTTCATTTCCTGAATAATGGAGTTAACACATTTTGGAGTTAACTGGTTTCTGCCCGACAGCAGAGATATACTTTGGCAATTTGAAAACAGCCGATCTACAAGCTCACAACACAACGCTTGGCGACGCGTTGTGAGCTTGATGATCTGCTATTTTCAAAGGATTTTATACATTTTGTAGTGGATTTCATGCATTTGAAAACTTGGGGCAAATGGGACATTCTGCATAATGAGTACTTTTGATACTTTAAAGGGATAGTTCACCCCCAAAATGACTTATTTTCTATCAATTAGTCACCCCATGGAGACTTGAATTCATGGATATATATATATATATATATATATATATATATATATATATATTTTTTTTTTTGTTCTTGTCTCATTCCTGACCGGCAGTGGTTCCGGTAGGAGACACAAAGAGTCTATTTTGTGTCTCCTACCGGAACCACTGCCTACCGGTCCGCTGGTCATCAAATTATAGGCTTACGTATGCACTTTCTTTCTTTTTTTATCAATGAATTCAAGTCACCATGGAGTGACTACTCGATAGAAATACTCTCTATCTTTCTATATAATACTTTTGGGGGGTGTACTATCCCATGCTTTATTTTATGCTAAATAACATACAAAAAATTTAGGAAAATCAAACTTCTGTAAAGACATCATTTTCAAGATAGCGGGAGCTTAAAATGCCAGGAGCTTAAAATGTCTATAAGCTGGGAGGGAATATGTGTCATCTTGAAAACGATGCCTTTCCAGAAGTTTGATTTTCCTAGATTTTTTTTGTATGTTATTTAGCATACCCAATAGTAACAGAATCCACTGAAAAATCTCTTCCATCAATTATTCGGGGTTTCAACCATACCTATCTAATATTGGATTCATTGCAAACAGACCACTAGGGGGCGATCCCAACTTGCAGCCGATGGTTTTTGAAAACCATATGCCCATACCTAACACCATGCCAAAAATCAAGTGCAAGATTCTTATGAATTCCCTCCCAGGTAAAATAAATATTTATATATAAATCTGTTCTAACTTTGTCACCATGCTCTTTCTCTGCGTCTCTTTCTTACAGTGCGAAATGTGCGTTACATTTTCCTTCATGTATTTGTTCCATACATCTGTTAATGTTATTGACATAATTACTATTTCAATGAGCGGGTGCACTCATTTAAGGCTTATTGATGTACCGGCTGGGTGAAGTTTGCATTGGTTTTGACTGGGAGGATACCAGGCATATTTAAATAATGCACTCATATACCCACGGTAGAAGAGGAAAGTTACATAGTGCTGCTTTCATTTGTTAGACTTTGTAATTGCCATTAATAAAAGTGCCAAGAGCGATAACACACGTTATAGAGGCTGTTTTGCACAGATATGATTACAGGTGTGTACTGAGATTTTAATGTGCCCTTTGATGTGCCTTTGGCACAATAAGTTTGAAAACCACTACAATACGTTATTGAGGGTCATTCATAAACAAACTCAGACGAAAGAAAGAAGCACTGGCACTGTGGATTTTAATGAGGAATCAGGCTTACACACAATGCAGTATCAAGCTTCCAATGGGCCCACACAATGCAGACACATCACTGGTCAAATGATTAAGAAAATCATTCAATTTATTTTTTTTAGTTGTGGTTTGATCTCCTTTATTTTTTCCACCTTTATTTTGGTTGTGGTCTTGGTCTCGTTGGACATCACGTATCCATAACTGTCCATCACCTTTAGGCTGGACAGACAGCTGAGAGAGAGACCAAATGGAACAAAAGATGGGTACAAGACACCAGGGCTTCCCAGACTTTTCAATGCCACGACCCCCAAATAGTCATAGTCTCTGCCTACATGCGTCCCCCACTATATATACATATATATTTATATATAAAATAGCCAAATAGGGCTGTCAAACGAATAAAGATTTTAATCAGATTAATAACAGCTTAGAAATTATTTAATCATGATTAATCACCATTCAAAACTATGTCCAAAATATACCACTCTAAGCCCCCACCTCATGTCTAAAATACACTTTTTGGACAGAAAATAAACAATTTCACCGGAAGGAAAACATGTTTTAGTTACTCCACTGCGTCCCCTACAGATCCGGTCAATGGAACTTTTCCAATGACAAAATCTTTTCCTTCCGGTGAAATGTTTTCTTTTCTGGACAAAAAGTGTATTTTAGAGGTGAGGTGGGGGGCTCCGAGTATTCCCACTAAGGAAAGTAGGCTTTCAACATATTGAAACCGTATATAAAACTAATTAACGTAACAAATTAACTGCAAATTAACTTGAAATTGAAACATGACGATTGAAACAAAATTTAAACAAACGTTTGAATCTAAGCTCACTAACTTCACTGGTTCACGAAACATCACTGGTTCAGCCGGCTTCTGTACGATGGTCTCCAGCACGTGCACCTCCAGTCTAGGGCTGTCAAACGATTAAAAATTGTAATCGGATTAATCACAGCTTAGAAATGAATTAATCATGATTAATCACCATTCAAAACTATGTCCAAAATATATTACTTTATTACTTTACTGGAGTATTTCCAATTTCCTAAGCACTTTGAGCTTGTAGATTTGCTATTTTTTTGTGAAATGGGACATTCTGCACAATGAGTACTTTTACTTTTGGTACTTTAAGTAGGCCTCTTGATGCCAATAATTTTGTACTTTTACTCAAGTACATTTTTATTATCGGACCTTTACTTGAAAGAGTATTTCCACACTGCAGTATTGAGTACTTAAGTAAAACATGTGAGTAGGCTACTTTTTCCACCACTGGTCTTGGGTCTGATAGTCTAAATCTCATGAAATGGTGGTCCGTGGCTCAAATAGCGAATAAATAATGGACCTTGGTATGAAAAGGGTTGAAACCCACTACTCTAAATAAAACGATAACAACATTTTGAGTCGTTTCACGGACACCCGCGGTAGTGCAGGCTGCGCAGCCTCTCGTCTGTAGTAAAAAAATGTAAACACTTTCGCTACTCACCAAAACAAAGACGGTTTTACGGAGTTGAAAGCCTACTGTACTTAGTGGGGACACTCTAAGCCCCCACCTCACGTCTAAAATACACTTTTTGGACAGAAAATAAACAATTTCACCAGAAGGAAAACATGTTTTAGTTACTCCACTGCGCCCCCTACAGATCCGGTCAATGGAATTTTCCAATGACAAAATCAATGACAAAACTTTTCCAATGACAAAATCTTTTCCTTCCGGTGAAATGTTTTCTTTTCTGGACAAAAGTGTATTTTAGAGGTGAGGTGGAGGGCTCAGAGTATTCCCACTAAGGAAAGTAGGCTTTCAACATCTTAAAACCGTCTTTGTTTTGGTGAATAGTGAAAGTATATATTTTATTTTTACTAAAGACGAGAGGCTGCGCAGCCTGCTCTACCGGGGGTGTACGGGCAACAGCTGGAAAGTGACATAGCAGTTAAGGAGAACTCCTTCTAACTCGATGGACCAGAGCTAGGGGCGGGCCGTTCTGCGCATGTGTTAAATGCGTCAAATATTTTAACGCAATTAATTGCAAAAAAGAATTAACGCTGTTAACGCGATGATTTTGAAAGCATTCATTTATATATAAAAGGAATTAACGTAACAAAATAACTGCAAATTAACTTGAAATTGAAACATGATACAAACGTACAAAATCGGCATGGGCAGCGTGGGCGGCCTGGTCGGCATGATCTCCGGCATGGTCTCCGGCATGGTCTCCAGCACGGTCGCCTCCAGTCTAGGGCTGTCAAACGATTAAAAATTGTAATCAGATTAATCACAGCTTAGAAATTAATTAATCATGATTAATCACTATTCAAAACTATGTCCAAAATATACCATTTCTTTCTGTATATTGTTGTGGAAATAGAAAGATAAATGACAGAAGGCGGAAAAATACATTTCAATGTAGAGAGAATAATCGCACATCCACTGTTACTTATTTCAGGTGCGTTGGATAGTAGATAATCTGAATCAAACAAGAAGTCCCGCACACTGTATCTTGCTGTGGCAACTACCTTTTTTAATGATAAACGTTTCGGTCCGTCTGGACCTTCCTCAAGAGTGTCACACTCCTTCCTCGGACCGAAACGTTTGTCATTAAAAATGTGAGTTGCCACAGCAAGATACAGTGTGCGGGACTTCTTGTTTGATTCAGGAAATATACATTTAACATACAATATGTATGAATGTATGCATGTTAAAACAAATCCACAGTGTGGTATTAATATTAGAAAATGAACAATTTCACCGGAAGGAAAACATGTTTTAGTTACTCCACTGGGCCCCCTACAGATCCGGTCGATGGAACTTTTCCAGTGACAAAACTTTTCCTTCCGGTGAAATGTTTTCTTTTCTGGACAAAAAGTGTATTTTAGAGGTGAGTTGGGGGGCTCTGAGTATTCCCACTAAAGAAAGTAGGATTTCAACATCTTAAAACCGTCTTTGTTTTGGTGAATAGTGAAAGTATTGTACTTTTACTAAAGACGAGAGGCTACCGGGGGTGTGCGGGCAACCGCTGGAAAGTGACATAGCGTTAAGGAGAACTCCTTCAAACTCGATGGACCAGAGGGGCAGGCTATTCTGCGTTAAATGCGTCAAATATTTTAACCACGTTAACGCGATAATTTTAACAGCATATATATATATATACAAACACACACACATATAAAACAAATTAACTTAACAAATCAACTTGAAATTGAAACTTGACACACGTTTGAATCCAAGCTCACTCACGCTAGCATTTGTTTGTAGAGGCTAAATCTGCTGCTATTTTGTACCTGTCAATCGGAGAGCATGGAGAGCTGCAGGTCACAGAGGAAGAAGACATGGTTGACGGAAGTTCAGCTGGTTGGAGGTGGTTATGCTCTGGATGGAGAGGAGAAGGCTGAGTGAAGCACTGGTTTGACACCAGCACCTCTTGTAAATTGAGGGAGGGGCGGGCAGGGTGTTGGAACATTTAGAATACCAAATAACTGGTTTGTGTTAATCAGCACAGGTCCAGCAGGTAAAATGGCCTGCAATGTAACTGTGTCACAGTGGTGGAAAAAGTACTCAAAATGTTTGACTTAAGTAGAAGTATCAATACTGCAATGTAGAAGTATTCTGTTACAAGTGAAAGTCCGGAATTCAAAATGTACTTTGAGTAAAAGTACAAAAGTATTGGTGTCAAAATGTAGGCTACTTAAAGTACCACAAGCAAAAGTTCTAACATGTTTGAAAATAGCCGATCTACAAGCTCACAACGCGTCGCACCACGAGTCACGACGCGTTGTGAGCTGTAGATCTGCTATTTTCAAATAGCCTAGGTAAAAAATATAGGGCTAAAGTCGTTAATGTATGTTTTATAATGTAATAATTTATATCTGCGGGGGCACCGTGGCGCAGTCGGTAGCGCTGTCGCCTCACAGCTAGAAGGTCTTGGGTTCGATTCCTGCCGGGGGCGCTGTGGGCGTTGGGGGCATGTCTTCTCCTCCGGTTCATTAGACAACGCCCATACCCTAGGTGGGGTTGGCGAAATGGCTTACTCTGTGTGGAGTTTGCATGTTCTCCCGGTGTCTCCTAGGGTATTTAATACCCTCACAAAAACATGTAGTAATCCTGGTTGCTATACCGCCTCCCCCATGACAGCTGGGGCGCCTGATGGAATTATATCTGCAAAATAACTAGTAAATAACTAAAGTTTTCAAATATTTTTTGTGGAGTAAAAGTACAATATTTGCCTCTGAGATGTAGTGGAGTAGAAGTAAAAGTATAGAAAATTGTAAACACTTTCCTGAGTTCTGTATTTTTGTATTTTTGGCCAGTAAAGTCAAAATAGTACTTAAGTACAGTACTTGAGTAAATGTACTTGTTACTTTGTACCACTGCTGTGTCATTATCATATGAGGTCCATACATTAACTATAATAGTGGTCATCAGTCTCGTCGCCTAAGGATATAGACAGTAGTTCTCAGGTGGCTTTTCGTATTCTAAGCTGCCTTTTAAGAGATTCCTCTTGACCAGATATAGGGTTGTATAAGTACTGTAGATCCTCATTCACCCATCACATACTAAGGTCTTAAGATGCAGTCATCCCCCCACCATTTGAATATAAGTGATGATGAGATAGGTTTCTCTCCCTTTCTCTAATGGACTCATCAAGTTTTTAATTTTATAGCATGTGTTCTATGTGGACTATATGCATTGTAGTTAGGGATGTCCGATATTATCGGCCGATATTATATCGGTTTCAAAAAAAAGAAAAACGATTTTGTAATAAGTTACAGGAGTTCTTACTGTATGGTGTGTGTGATATGAAATGTGAGCTTACCTTAATCACAGTAATCCTTAATCATATCCATCATATTCAAGGGCTTTTGCAGAGAAATGAGACTCCAGTCACTTTCAAATTAGAGCACTGCAGAGGGCAGGTTTGTGTCTGTGTCCAGCTGACGTTCGTTGACACTCGTTAATGTTATATGCATCAAGGCAATTATGCTTCTGCTATTAGATATTATTTTATAGCTATTTATTTTATTAGATATGTAATGTTGTTACCCGACAATTTGTGGGCTTTTGGTAAAAAAAAAAAGCCTGCATATATCAGTATCGGAAATTAGGAGTTGGACAATATCGGTATATCGGATATTAGTAAAAAAGTAAATATCGAACATCCCTAATTGTGGTGATTTCCCACAGTATGGCAATGACACTTTCCCTCAGATTGTATTGCCATCTAGTGCCAACTAATCGTATTGTTATTTGTCATACAGTACCAGAAACTTGAACATAAGTGTGGACAATGAGGGATTTGAAATGTGAATATGTGTACTTTGTAATGTGATCTTGGTGTAGTCTAATGATGATTTAATAATTGACAGTTTGTGGTCGCTATAAAATGACGTGATGTATCTGTCATAACCAGTGGACCCTGATGAAGGCCAGTAGGGCCGAAATGTGTAGGTCACCTGTGTTTCCCTTTTTGTTCTTTATATATATGCTTTATATACTGTAGCAACTAAGTCATGGATAAATAAAGCCTTTTTAACTTAACTGAACCTTATTGGATCCGTTTTAAGTTCACCGACTTTCTCTGATCTTACACAAAAGGAAGGAACTTAAAAACCTTGTTGACCTATAAGTTAAAGTCTATTCTTCCAAATGTCACCCATCTAGATTCCAGACACCCTGTCATCAACGCTGGACTGAGCAGCATTCCAGTCTCATGCTCAGTGGTCAGGTCAGGTCAGCGGTACATTCCACTTGGTTTCTAAATGCATACACTACTGTTTTAGTGAACATAGTACTGAACAGCAGAGGTGGAAAGTAAGTAGTAAGTTCATTTCCAATCCAATCCACTTCCAATAAACTTTGTTTATATAGCACATTTCACAACTTTTTCAGGTTTTCCAAAGTGCTGTACAGAAAAATCAAAAAACAAATACACTGGGTGAGCTAAAAAACACAGAAACAACAGCAAAACCTACAGGAAGAAAAATGCAAAATAAACAACAGAAGGAGACACATCACTGAAAAATACAAGACGCAGACAGTGAAATGTCCCATTCACAAGTTTTCAAAAGTTTCAAATGTATACAAATCTTTTTAAAATAGCCGAAGTATATGTAGGGTGTATATAGGGCTGAAGTGGTTAATGTATGTTATGTAATAATAATCTGAATCAACTAGTAACTAGTTCAAATAATTGAAGTAAAAAGTACAATATTTGCCTCTGAGATGTAGTGAAGCAGAAGTACAAGTGTTGGAAATTGGAAATGCTCCCGTAAAGTAAAAGTACCTCAAAATGACTTGAGTAAATTACATAGTTACTTTACACCACTGGTTATCAGTGCTGTCGGGCGGAAACATTGTATGTACAAAACCTCTACTTTTCAAGAAATGGGGAAAAATATTTTCGGACAGACCCAACCACTTTCAACCTGGTGTATAGTGTCCTTGTTCTGAGCCTGTCATTATAGATGACTGCTACTTTTGCTCAACACTGTCAGGGGTGTAAAGTTACTAAGTACATTTACTCAAGTAGGCTACTGTACTTAAGTAAACATTTTAGGTACTTTTAATTTACTGGAGTGTTTCCAATTGTCTATACTTGTACTTTTACTCCACTACATCTCAGAGGCAAATATTGTACTCTTACTCCACTACAATTATTTGAAACTTTAGTTACTAGTTAATATGATAATAATGATACACATGAAAGAAGAATAGTCCCTTCACTGCTAAGAATCGGTTCAGAATTGAATGAGTACGGCTATAGTTAAATGTGAAGCTATAAATATGCATCCATGCGTTCTGGGCGCCTGTCAGTGGCCAAACCGGTTTTCAAATGGTCCTCATTTACAATTTGGCCCATTGCAAATGAGCCTCATTTGAAAAAAAAAGGCGGCTTGCTGTGGATAGCTACAACAGAAGAGGGTGAGAGCTGCTAATGTTATGTTGATTTTTTGTTTTTTTCCCCTGGCAGAGCAGGGTTTATAGACCGGGACACGGCCAAAGAGGGCGTGTCCCGGTCTGTAAACCCTGCTCTGCCAGGGGAAAAAAACATTTCCTGAAAATGTTATATTTCGTTTTTTTCATTTCCTGAAAAATGAACATTTTAGTTAACTGGTTTCTGCCCGACAGCAGAGATATACTTTGGCAATTTGAAAATAGCCGATCTACAAGCTCACAACACGACGCTTGGCGATGCGTTGTGAGCTTGTAGATCTGCTATTTTCAAAGGATTTTATACATTTTATAAATTTGAAAACTTGTGAAGTGGGACATTCTGCATTATGAGTACTTTTCGTACTTTAAGTGTATTTTGATGCCAATACCATTCTACTTTTACTCAAGTACATTTTTTAAACAGGACTTGTGCTTGTAACAGACTATTTCTACTATAGGGTATTGATACTTTCACTTAAGTAAAACATGTGAGTACTTCTTCCATCACTGCTGAACACTACTGGACATGCAAACAGTGGTGAAAGTAGATTGGAAGTTCCTGCCAGTACTACCCCCTACCGCTAAATAATAGGTTATTGGTTTACCTATGATACTAGATTACTATTTCTATGCATTTGCTGTATTACCTCGTGTTTACCTTGCTTACTGTAAATCGCTCTGGATTAAGAGTGTCTGCTAAATGCCTAAATTGTAAATACATTAATCAAGAAATAAATATTTATATATAAGTGTTCTAACTTTGTCACCACGCTCTATCTCTGCGTCTCTTTCTTATTGTGGGAAATGTTCGTTACATTTTCCTTCATGTATTTATTCCATAGTATCAGTTATTGTTATTGACATAAATACTATTTCAATGAGCGGGTGCACTCATTTAAGAGGCTTATTGGAAGTTTGCACTGGTTTTGACTGGGAGGATACCAGGCATATTTAAATAATGCACTCATATATCCAGGGTAGAAGAGGAAAGTAACATAGCGCTGCTTTCATTTGTTAGACTTTTTAATTGCCATAACACACGTTATAGAGGCTGTTTTGCACAGATATGATTACATGTGTGTATTGAGACGTTAACTTGCCCTTTGATGTGCCTTCGGCACAAAACGTTTGAAAACCACTGCAATACGTTATTGAGGGTCATTCAAAAACAAACTCAGACGAAAGAAAGAAGCACTGGCACTGTGTATTTTATTGAGGAATCAGGCTTACACACAATGCAATACATCAGGCTTCCAATGGGCCCACACAATGCAGACACATCCCAGGTCAAAAGATTAAGAAAATCATTTAATTTCCTTTTTTTTGGTTGTGGTCTTGGTCTCGCTGGACATTACGTATCCATCCATGTCCATCACCTGTACACAGCTGTGCAGAGAGAGAGACCAAATGGAACAAAGGATGGGTACAAGACACCAGGGCTTCCCAGACTTTTCAATGCCAGAGACTATTGGGGGGGACCCCCAATAGTCTCTGCCTTCATGCGTCCCCCAATATATATATATATATACATATATATTTATATATAAAACTAATTAAGGTAACAAATGAACTGCAAATTAACTTGAAATTGAAACATGATACAAACGTTTGAATCTAAGCTCACTAACACCAGTATTTGTTTGTAGAGGCTAAATCTGCTGCCATTTTGTACCTCATTTCGAAGGGCTGGCTCTCTTTCATCTCTTTCATCGTACATTCATACATCGGTTCTATGATCTCCAGCCACTTGAGCACGTTTCCATCCGCGTCCACCTCCTAAAATATATTCAGTCTTCCTCTTACAGAAGTCAGTGAGCAATCCTTTGTTTTTCATGGTTACTTAATGAGGTTTCAGGAAAGCTGGATCTGATCTGATCTGTTCTATATGCAAATGTTTTGATTGTAAGCTCTTTAAACTGGACACATTCAAAGATCTAAAAATTCACACAAATTCAGTATCTACATGCACTCAGAAAATGTGTGTTTGAGTTCCCCGCTATACTAACACGTTGAGAACACATATTTCATTCTAATCTTTGGTTGAAGAGTGTAAATAAAAACAGCTGTGTAAAGTTGACAAGGTCAAAGCTCCAAAAAAGCCTTCAGCGATGCGATTTGAGGGTTTTTATTTCTCCAGTGCAGCTTTGTACAGTGCAAAATATATAAATTCCAAAAGCAAAAATAATACTGGCCAAAAATACAAAAATACAGAACTCAGGAAAGACTTAATGTGAAACTTAGGGAAAGGGAAAGAGAACAAAACAAACTGCCCTAGGCTTTTAAGACATCTTAAAATGACACGGATGCGTTCCCGGTCTCAAAGGGTTAAAGACCAGAGGTGACTGAGCCTTTTTCAGTCGCAGGCTCCATATTATTGAATGTGCTCCCCTCCCATATCAAACTGCCCCCCACCACATACCTCGGCTTTTGATCCCGTTTGAGAGTTTCTGTGTTCTACGTTTTGTTTCACTGTCTTGTATTTTTCAGTGATGTGTCTCCTTCTGTTGTTTATTTTGCAATTTCCCCCCTGTATGTTTTGGTGTTGTTTCTGTGTTTTTTTTATCTCACCCAGTGTATTTGGTTTTAGATTTTTCTGTACAGCACTTTGGAAACCCTGAAAAAGTTGTGAAATGTGCTATATGAATAAAGTTAATTGGATTGGATTGGAAATATACTTACTACTTACTTTCCACCACTGCTGTAGTGTACAGAGATGCATTTAGGAACCAAGTGGAATGTACCGCTGACCTGACCTGACCACTGAGCATGCATGAGACTGGAATGCTGCTCAGTCCAGCGTTGATGACAGGGTGTCTGGAATCTAGATGGGTGACATTTGGAAGAATAGACTTTAACTTATAGGTCAACAAGGTTTTTAAGTTCCTTCCTTTTGTGTCAGAGAAAGTCTGTGAACTTAAAACGGATCCAATGAGGTTCAGTTAAGTTAAAAAGGCTTTATTTATCCACGGCTTAGTTGCTATAAAGCAAAGAACAAAAAGGGAAACACAGGTGACCTACACATTTCGGCCCTACTGGCCTTCATCAGGGTCCACTGGTTATGACAGATACATCATGTCATTTTATAGCGACCACAAACTGTCAATTATTAAATCATCATTAGACTACACCAAGATCACATTACAAAGTACACATATTTACATTTCAAATCCCCCATTGTCCACACTCATGTCCAAGTTTCTGGTAGTGTATGACAAATAACATAAGAATAGTTGGCACTAGATGGCAATACAATCTGAGGGAAAGTGTCATTGCCATACTGTGGGAAATCACCACAATTAGGGATGTTTGACATTGACTTTTTCCACTAATATCCGATATACCAATATTGTCCAACTCCTAATTTCCGATACTGATATATGCAGGCTTTTTTTTTTTTACCAAAAGTCCACAAATTGTCGGGTAACAACATTACATATCTAATAAAATAAATAGCTATACAATAATATCTAATAGCAGAAGCATAATTGCCTTGATGCATATAACATTAACGAACGTCAACGAACGTCAGCTGGACACAGACACAAACCTGCCCTCTGCAGTGCTCTAATTTGAAAGTGACTGTGAAAGAGTCTGTCTCATTTCTCTGCAAAAGCCCTTGAATATGATGGAAAATGATTAAGGATTACTGTGATTATGGTAAGTTCACATTTCATATCACACACACCATCCTCCTATAATTCTAGTAACCTCGTAGTAAGTAGTAGTAGTAGAAAGTAGTAGTGTCTGTCTGTCTGTCTGTCTGTCTGAGACCAAACCACTGAAGCCAAACCCGTGAGCCCAAACACGTTTCTGCCCGGTTCTCCTCGGTGCCTGGAGCTATTGATCTCAAATCGCGCACAGCCATTCACCATCACCATGCGCATGGAACTCCGAAGCCCGTTTTTCCATATCACTAAATCTCAGCTGTTTATTCCCATTTTTATGTCAAAAATTCTTCTGCCCGGTTCTCCTCACTGCCTGGCGCTATTGCTCTCAAATCGCGTACAGCCATTGACCATTACCATGTGCATGGAACTGTCGAACCACTTCTTCGATATCACTAAATCTCAGCTGTTTATTCGCATTTTTATGTCAAAGAATGTCTGGAATGCTGCCTGGAGAGAGAGAGAGAGGGGGGGAGAGAGAGGGGGGGAGAGAGGGGGAGGGGGACAGCGACAGACAAGGAGAGGGAGAGAGAGGGAGGAGGAGGAGGACAGGCTGTGTGTGTGTGTGTGTGTGTGTGTGTGTGTGTGTGTGTGTGTGTGTGTGTGTGTGTGTGTGTGTGTGGGTGTGGGTGTGGGTGGGTGTGGGTGTGTGTGTGTGTGTGTGTGTGTGTGTAAAAGAAAACATTCTCATACAGCCCCACAGCATATATATATATATATATATATATATATATATATATATATATATTATATACACGGGGGCGACGGGACGCGCGGGGAGGACGCGCGACAGGACATGCAATAACCCCACGTTTGCATCTACTTTTGCCTGCGCACTTCACCGGGTATGGTCTAGTACAGTAATAACTCCTTTAACTTATTACAAAATCGTTTTTCTTTTTTTTAAAACCGATGTAATATCGGGAGGCCGATAATATCCGACATCCCTAACCACAATGCATATAGTCCACATAGAACACATGCTATAAAATTAAAAACTTGATGAGTCCATTAGAGAAAGGGAGAGAAACCTATCTCATCATCACTTATATTCAAATGGTGGGGGGATGACTGCATCGTTAAGACCTTAGTATGTGATGGTTGAATGAGGATCTACAGTACTTATACAACCTGTATATCTGGTCAAGAGGAATCTCCTAAAAGGCAGCTAGAATACGAAAAGCCACCTGAGAACTACTGTCCATATCCTTAGGCGACGAGACTGATGACCACTATTATAGTTAATGTAATGGACCTCATCTGGATACAGAGGGGAATACATACGGACGGACGGACGGACATACGGACACACGGACAATGTCAAATGTACAGCGGCTGGCACCGCTAAAAATAAAATATATACTTTCACTATTCACCAAAACAAAGACAGTTTTAAGATGTTGAAATCCTACTTTCCTTAGTGGGAATAGCAAAGATTTCACCGGAAGGAAAATATTTTGTCATTGGAAAAGTTCCATTGACTGGATCTGTAGGGGGCGCAGTGTAATAACTAAAACATGTTTTCCTTCCGGTGAAATTGTTTATTTTCTGTCCAAAAAGTGTATTTTAGACGTGAGGTGGGGGGCTTAGAGTGTCCCCACTAAGTACAGTAGGCTTTCAACTCTGTAAAACGGTCTTTGTTTTGGTGAGTAGCGAAAGTGTTCTTTTTTTTTACTACAGACGTGAGGCTGCGCTACCGCGGGATTTAGACTCTCAGACCCAAGACCAGTGGTGGAAAAAGTAGCCTACTCACATGTTTTACTTAAGTACTCAATACTGCAGTGTGGAAATACTCTTTCAAGTAAAGGTCCGATAACAAAAATTTACTTGAGTAAAAGTACAAAAGTATTGGCATCAAGAGGCCTACTTAAAGTACCAAAAGTAAAAGTACTCATTGTGCAGAATGTCCCATTTCACCAAAGAAATAGCAGATCTACAAGCTCAAAGTGCTTTGGAAATTGGAAATACTCCAGTAAAGTAATAATTCCTCAAAAGTGTACTTAAGTACAGTACAGTAATAGTACAGTAATAAATGTACTTGGTTACTTTACACCACTTGGGCAGTGAATTTAAAAACCTCCAGTCCTGTTCCTGTGTGTTAAACAGTGACGGAAGAAAGTGCTCACATTTTGTACTTAAGTAAAAGCAGCTATACCACAATGTAGAAATACTAAGTTACAAGTGAAGGTACCAGTATTCTAAATTGACTTGAGTAAAAGTACAAAAGTAATGGCATCAAAATATACTAAGTACTAAAAGTAAAAGTACTCATTATGCACAATGTCTCATTTCACAAGTTCTATGTATAAAATCCTTTGAAAATAGCCGATCTACAAGCTCACAACACGTCGCTTTGCGAGCTTGTAGAAGTTTATATAGGTCTGAAGTGGTTGATGTTTTTTTATTTTATAATAATCAAAATCTACAAATTAACTAGTAACTAAAGTTTTCAAATAATTGTAATGGAGTAAAAGTACAATATTTGCCTCTGAGATGTAGTGGAGTAGAAGTAAAAGTGTTGAAAATGGGAAATGCTCCAGTAAAGTAAAAATACCTCAAAATTGTACTTAAGTACAGTACTTGAGTAGAAGTACTTTGTACTTTACACCACTGGTGTTATATGAGAATACATAATTTGACCTGCTCTGCTCCTGCATGTCTGTTCTGCTTCTGGGTCCTAACTCCTTGTACCGTGACGGCCATGCTACGACGCCAGTGGTCCTGTGTTTGTTTATTGAGTGTTCGCTCCCGGTGCCCAGGTCACTGTTTATATCCCTCTGTTGAGACGTACCTTTGTTACCTGTTTAGTCCCAGGGTTAACTGACCCCCGTGGACCCCCGGTCGCCAAAGGGCACGTTTTTTCCGTGCTAGTAGTTTTTGCAGAAGAATTGAATATGTGTGGAAAAACTCATTGGTTTGTGATCATATTGATGCTTAATGAACAGTAAAGGCAACAGGATTAGTTGACAGACTTCACACTTCACAGCTAAATCTCCATGGTAACTAATGTAGCATTGCTTTCATGACACTGACTCATGGATAAACACATCCAGGTTTACTAGCTAAATTAATCTGGCAAGATAACTCAGCTTTCATGAAACCCATTCATGGCTGATCCTGGATAAATCATCCAGGATAGCTGATAAATCCTGCCTTAATCGGATCCCCAATCTAGGTTTGGTGAAACAGGCCCCAGGTGAAAAAGATGTTGTTCATCCACATACCTGTTCCTCCACATACCTGTAGCAACATGGAATTACCTCACTCTGTCACTAACCTCTGACCTGACAATCTCTCAACCACAGACGGTCGGGGAAGATATACTGCAGTCCCTGGACACAACTCTACAGGAACACAAGGGATTACTATCGTCTGGAGAAAGTGTAAGTTCTCTCAAAGCTACCATATTTATATTATTTTATATTTATTCTAGATGGAAAGTGGGGTCCATGCGCATAGGGTGGATTTATTTTCGAGTGGTGTTTCTTATTCCTTGAAGTGTGTATTTTAAGATTCTGCCAGGTGACAGGCTGAAATAATATCCTATGAAGTTCATTTTAACCCTTTATTACACATATCCTGAACCCAAACCAGAAAATGGAAAAAATAGAAAAGAGCACAACTTTTGAAGTAAACAACCTACCGAGACAAATTATGTTTCCCCCCATACAATTTGGACCCAAGGAATTAAATGAAGTGGTTATTATTCAGATTCAAGCAGGTCTTGACTCTATTACAGGACAAAAAAATGCAAAAAGAAACAAAGCCAAAAATGTTCTGTTTATACTAAATATTAGGTGGATTTTTCAACTGCTTTATCTCAATCCTTGAAGTGTGTATTTTAAGATTCTAACAGGTACCAGGCTGAAATAATGTCTTCAGACTTCAGTAAAATTGCTATTATAAAGAATACAGCATATCTTGGCTCTATTTAAATATAGCAAAACAACGGAGCCAAAACTGTTCAGATTACATCTGTCTGTTTACTAATACTTGATAGGGTGTCAAAGATTCTGCCTGAAATAAGGTTAAAGGTAAATGGTGCATTTATATAACGCTTTTACCAAAGCACTTTACATAGATTGTGCATTACATTCACACACACATTCATGTCTGTGGAATGCCCTCCCTGACCACCTGAGAGCACCACAGTCCACTGATGCTTTTAAAAATGGACTAAAAACCTACCTTTAAAAAAAAGCATTTTTCTAATTTTCATGGACTTTGTTTTTCATAAATTTAATTTCTAAATTCTAAATAATTTCTAAATTTTGGCCCCTTAGTTTAGCCTAGTTGGGTCTTTTGTAATTGTTTTGTTGCCTATGCTGTTTTTATGCCTTGCCTGTAATCTGTAACTCTGAGATTTGTGAGAATGTAAAGTGTGTTATAAATAAAATGTATTATTATTACTATTATTAAAGCCCAACCTGCTCATCGGGAGCAATTAGGGTTCAGTGTCTTCCTCAAGGACACTTCGACACTAACTCTGGCCGGGGACCGAACTGGGAACCTCACGGTTCCCATCCGGCCACTCCCAAGGCTTACTTTGTGGGTCCTAGAATCTAAAAAAAAAAAAAGTTTAACAGCAGGCTTAAAATATTCCTTCCATTTGGGGAACAACAGCACCATCATCATCCATAGTCTCTAATATCGTTAAAGCCAGTGCAGTGTCAGTGTTTGATTTTCTCATTAAAAAAATACATGACCTGCCTGGTGAAACATGTTAACAATTTACAATTCAGGCATTTATCAGACACTCTTAATCCAGAGTGATTTACAGGAATAAAGGTAAACACGAGTTATAACGTTTTTTTTTTACATCAAATTTTTAGCCCAACGTAGAGGCATGACTTTAAGACCATTCTATCTTCCCCACGAATTTGGGTGCATTCTACTGTTTTTAGTTTATGTTCCCCCTAAAGGGCCAGGAAGAGCTGCACAGACAGCAAAACCCATTGCTGAGTGTGTACATGAACTTCATTACTTTACCTGAGTTACATCTTCTGATAGTTGTAATAATAATAATAAATATAGCTGCAAGCAGCGATAATACGGGGCCAGTGAATAGAGAGAGAGAGAGACATGGAAACGGAATAGATTGAAGAGAGAGAGAGTGACATGGAAACAATAGATTGATGAGAGAGAGAGATGGAAACATAATGGTTTGATTGGACATCTCAACCTACTGCCATTAACAGGATTCGAACTCTCAACTTTCAGACTAATAGGCTGCAACACTACCTATAGTGCTATAGCTTTGTCCAGGCTGATATTGTCTGTTGAAGATCATAAACTCTTGCCTTCTTTCATGAACCAAGCCCCTGTTTCACTAACACTAAGATCACTCGTTCACAAGCCATTTACCAATGAAGAAATTGTACATCTCCTCAGAACCAAAACTAGTGAAAGTAGCCGATCTACAAGCTCACAAACCATGAAAAGTTGTGAGATTGTAGATCAGCTATTTTCAGAATGAAGTATGTCATACGTAAAAAATGTGCTCTCAAATAAGCATTTCAGGTTATCTTTACCATTTGCACATGTATTCATTGATACAGTCATGTTGTTTGCAATTCAACTTAAATTAAGTCTACATCAAGTGAGGCTTGAACTGGCGACCTTGAGATTGTGAGGCATTCATTTAAGGGAGACGCCATTGGCCCAACAGACAAGTAACTGTGAAAAAGGAGATCACACAGATGATACAGTTTCACACAAATAGCTGAAAAATCCTGGGTTTAAGTGTTTTTCAAACTGCTCAAAATTGCGGACAATCTAAGGGCGGAGCTTAATGGTCAAATCGATACGTGTGTTCCTCATGAGTCAAGGCACATGTGTAAGCAAGTTTCACGACTTTCGGCCAAACGAGGCATGACTTATGCCTGTTTAAAGTCTGCATTTTCAAAAAATTGCTATAGCGCCCCCTTTTGGCCAATTAGAGTAAGATTGGTTTCAGTGATATTTGGAATGACCCTGTACATTTCTGCAAAGTTTCAAAGAAATGTGAGTCTGCATGTATGTTTTAGGCACAGATGAATAATTTTCATAAAACTGTAATAGTTAAAATCTATCTCCTCCTGGGATTTTTGAGCAATCTGCACGAAACGTTTACCACTTGAACTTTGGACCTCTGCCTACAAAAATTTCCAACGGATTTTCCATAAGTGAAAAAATGCAGAAGTTAGGAGCCAATGACTGTTTTTCATATAATTCAAAATGATGGGAGATCTAAAGGTCAGAGGTCAAAAGTCAGACCACGAAAGTTGTCGGGCATGAAGAGACGCATGTGTGTATCGAAGTTTCATGGTTGTAGGTCAAACAGGGCATGAGTTGTACCTGTTCAAAGTTGGCACTTTCAATTGAGTGCTATAGCGCCACCCTTTGACGAATGAGTGTGAGAATTATTTCTTGGTAGTTTTTCATGAGCATCTACCATATGGCCGAGTTTCGTAAAAAGCGTATGCACGGTTAAGCCAGAACTGGCAAAAACAAGTATTTTTCAAACTGCTCAAAATTGCGGAAAATCTAAGGGCGGAGCTTAATGGTCAAATCGATACGTGTGTTCCTCATGAGTCAAGGCACATGTGTAAGCAAGTTTCACGACTTTCGGCCAAACGAGGCATGACTTATGCCTGTTTAAAGTCTGCCTTTTCAAAAAATTGCTATAGCGCCCCCTTTTGGCCAATTGGAGTAAGATTGGTTTCAGTGATATTTGGAATGACCCTGTACATTTCTGCAAAGTTTCAAAGAAATGTGAGTCTGCATGTATGTTTTAGGCACAGATGAATCATTTTCTTTAAACTGTAATAGTTAAAATCTATCTCCTCCTGGGATTTTTGAGCAATCTGCACGAAACGTTTAGCACTTGAACCTTGGACCACTGCCTACAAAAATTTCCAACGGATTTTCCATAAGTGAAAAAATGCAGAAGTTAGGAGCCAATGACTGTTTTTCATATAATTCAAAATGGTGGGAGATCTAAAGGTCAGAGGTCAAAAGTCAGAGGGTGAAAGTTGTTCAGCATGAGGAGACGCATATGTGTATCCAAGTTTCATGGCTGTAGGTCAAACAGGGCATGAGTTGTACCTGGTCAAAGTTGGCATTTTCAATTGAGTGCTATAGCGCCACCTTTGGACGAAAGATTGTGAGAATTATTTTTTGATCGTTTTTCATGACCATCTACCATATGGCCGAGTTTCGTAAAAAGCGACAGCGCGGTTCAGCCAGAACTGCGAAAAGTGGCAGAAGAAGAAGAAGAAGAAGTGACAGAATACTGCCAATAACAATACGTGTACAGAGCAGAGCTCTGTCCCCGTAATAATAACTGTGATTTATATAGCGCTTTTCTTAGTACTCAAAGACACTTTACAGAGCTAGGCTAAGTGGAACACAAGCAAAACAAAATAACTTTAATAAGAAAGTACAGACAATAAAAGTTAAAAGCTTAAAAGGCTACAGAGGCCAGGGAATAAAACAAAAATGAGACTGGTGAGTAAAAGGATCAGCTAGGTGGGGAAAGCAGTTCTGAAGAGGTGGGTCTTGAGGGAGGTTTTGAACATGGCAAGGGTAGGGGCGGTTTTGATGTGAGACGGGAGTGGGTTCCAGAGGGTGGGTGCTGCAACGGAGAATGCCCTATCACCCCAGGTGCGCTTTGTTTTTCTGGAGGGGAAGCTGAGGAGGTTGGCATCGCTAGATCTGAGGGAACGGGTGGGGTTGTGGTTGTGAAGGAGGTCAGAAATGTATTGGGGTGCCTGGTGGTTGAGGGCTTTGTAGGTGGTGATGAGGATTTTGAAGTGGATTCTCTGTTTGACCGGGAGCCAGTGGAGGTCACGGAGGATAGGTGTGATGTGGTCTCTGGAGCGGGTGTGGGTGAGCAGGCGGGCGGCTGAATTCTGTACATATTGCAGTTTGTTGAGGGTTTTGATGGTGATACCGTGGAGGATGCTGTTGCAGTAGTCTAACCGGGATGAGATGAAGGCATGTATGAGGGTTTCGGCAGCGGAAAATGTCAGGGAGGGACGGAGGCGGGCAATGTTCCGGAGGTGAAAAAAGGCTATTTTAGTGATATTGTTAACATGCGGGAGAAATGACAGGGTGGGGTCAAAAATTACACCAAGGTTGCGGATGTGGGGGGAGGTTTTAATGAGGGAGCCGTCAATATTCAGTGCGAAGTCCTGGGTGGAGCGGGTGAGGGAGTCGGGGCCGATGATGATGATTTCCGATTTATTGCAGTTGAGTTTTAGAAAGTTGTTTTGCATCCAGGTTTTGAGTTCTGTGAGACATGCGGTGAGGGTGGAATGGGTGGCTGCGGTGATGGTTTTGGTGGAAAGGTAAATTTGTGTGTCGTCAGCATAGCAGTGAAATTGAAGTCTGTGGTTGCGTAGAATCTGTCCGAGGGGAAGGATGTAGATGGTGAAGAGTAGGGGACCGAGTACTGAGCCCTGGGGGACTCCGTGAGTGACTGGGGCAGTGGGGGAAGTGCAGTTGTTGATTGAGATGTATTGCTGGCGGTCTGAGAGGTAGGATTTCATCCAGGAGAGGGCAGTGCCGGATAAGCCGAGGGAGGAGTGGAGGCGTGATATGAGGATGGAGTGGCTGATGGTATCAAATGCGGCGGTGAGGTCAAGGAGGATGAGGATGGAAACGAAGCCATTGTCGGCGGAGCGGAGGATATCGTTGGTGACTTTAAGGAGTGTGGTTTCGGTGCTGTGGAGTGAACGGAAGCCGGATTGGAAGGTTTCAAACAGGTTGTTGGAGTGTAGGTGGGATTTGATTTGTGACGCAACTGTGCGTTCCAGTATTTTTGAGAGGAAGGGGAGGTTGGAGATGGGCCGGTAGTTATTGGGGATGTTGGGGTCAAGACCAGGTTTCTTGAGGATGGGAGTGATGGCAGCCAGCTTGAGGGCAGGGGGGACAGAGCCAGTAGACAGGGAGGAGTTGATTATGTTAGTGATTAGTGGTGTGAGTGAGGGGAGACAGGCTATGACGAGGGTGGATGGTATTGGGTCGAGGGTGCAGGAGGAGGCTTTCATGCCGGAGGTTATGGAGGATAGGTCGGATGCGGTGATTTCGGTGAAAACAGAGAATGGGTGGTTGGAAAGTAAAGGAGAGGCATGATCGGGGGCAGGGGGGGTGGTAGGGGAGGAGGTGGCCAGTTCGGAATGGATGGTGTCGATTTTGGATTGAAAAAATGATAAAAAAGCTTCACATTTGCTGGTGGTGAATGAGGTGGTGGTGGTGTCAAGGGGTTTGAGAAGTTTGCTTATGGTGGAGAAAAGTGTCTTGGGGTTGTACTTGAATGTTGACATTAAATAATAATCCTGTTTAGTGTTTCACTACCACGAGCGTGAAAGACTACAGCGCGTATTGACGGCGCTGATCAACACACACGTTGATAGGCTAGGATAAAGATACCAAGGATTCGACAGTGATGTCACTGCTATGCAACATGGAAGTAGCACGGACGCTACACCATGTTCGAAGTTGGTTTAAAGCTGGTTTAAAGATAGCAAGGATTCGTCAGTGACGTGACATCACTGACGAATCCTTGGACATGTGAACCACTCATTTATATACACCAGTTATATCAAATATTGTTGATTAATGTAACGCTTTGGTTAATTCAAAATGGTAAAACAGTCAAGTTGTCATAGCGTGTTGTTACCCGGTATGCTCTTCAAAGCACAATGGAAACTCCAAAGCCAATTATAATGTTAAACAACATTAAATGTGGTTTAACATTAAAAATTAACGTGGAGGCTACATTTAGGTAAGAAAGTATGAAACAAGTCTTATGTAACGCTGGACAACTAGTATGACGTTGGCAAACAATTTTGCGTTCGGGTATTTCCGGAACTCGGGTTATGTATGGGTTCAGTTCTTGTATGTCATGGTTCTATACGGGTCGGGGTCCGACAGCTCTCGGTACTGTTCGGGTCCGGAACTCAGATTTCTAACAATGGCAGGGTCCATTCGGTTCCGGGTATTGTTTTCGCGGGTCCATTCGGGTATTGGTCCTTCATATTGGACTATAGGCCGGGTCCATTCGGTTCCGGGTATTTTTTTCACGGGTCCATTTGGGTACGGGTCTTTATATTTTACCCGTGAAGACCCCTAGTACAGCTGGTTGTTCCTTCAAAGGAAATAAAAATCTATCCAAACAATAAATCATATGTGACGAAGGACATAAAAGATGTAATAAATGAAAGGAAAACAGCCTTCATAAACAAATATTTTGGTGCACTTAAATTGACAGAAAAAATGCTAAAAACCTAAATGAGGCAGGCAAAATTAGCACTTAGACAGCATCTAGAGGATGCGTTTAAAGCCAATAATCACAAAAAGGCGTGGGATACTGTGAAATCCATGACAGGAATGTCATCCCCAACCAAACCTATTGTGACAGGTAATGAACTTGGCTTTACTAATGACCTAAATACTTTCTTTGCCAGATTCGAATCCTTAGGCGATTCCTGTAGGTGCACTGAAATAATAATAATGAATTGCATTTTTATGGCGCTTTTCTAAGTACTCAAACTTACTCAAAGCGCTTTTACAATGGTTCATTCATTCATACAGGGAGGGGACATTGGGAGACACCTAATACTTAAGGCTGTAACACCTGCCCCCTCAGACAGAATTATCATCACTGAAGAGGATGTCAGGAAAGTGTTTCGGTGTACTAACACAAGGAAAGCTAATGGACCGGACGAGTGCAGTGCTTTTCTCCTTAAAAACTTTGCATCTGAGTTGGCTCCAGTGTGGCAACCAATATTTCAAACCTCTGTAGACACACACAATTCCTCTGTTTTGGAAAACCTCACACATAAAACCATTACCCAAAATCCAATGTCCAAAAGAACATAAGGATTATAGACCCATAGCTCTCACTTCAGTGATCATGAAATCACTGGGAAGAATACTGTTGCAACATCTTGTTAGTATAACTAAAGACACATTCGATCCCTGTCAGTTTTGCTCATTACAAAACACCTAGATGAGGCTAATAAGAATCATGCAAGGGTGCTGTTCTTAGACTTCTCTTCAGCTTTCAATACAATTCAGTTGAATATTCTGGTGTCAAAGATGGTACAGTTGGAACTGAATCCATACTTAATTCACTGGTATGCTTCTTTCCTTACTAACAGAGTACAGAGGGTTAAAGTGAACAGAACCCTCTCCTCAGCATTAACTACTAATGTTGGTGCTCCCCAGGGTTGTGTAAGCTCAGCTGTACTTTTCACCCTTTATACTGACAGCTGTCATAATGAGGAATGTCTGTCTGAATGTCACACTGACACACCAGACCAATACATTCTAAAGTACTCTGATGATACAGTTTTGATTTCTCTCTTAGATAGTTCCAGTGATCCTGGACTGCACCAACACAGAGTAAATAAGGTGGTTGAGTGGAGTGATAATAACAACGCTCTTATCATCAGTGTTGGGCTATATTACTTAGGAGAGTAAAATATTACTTATTACTTTTTGCTCCTTTGAAAAGTAATATTACATTACTTATTACTTGGAATCAAGAGTAATATATTACATATTACTTTATATTACTTTCCCCGCGCCCCCCGCAAAAGAAAAGACGTGTAACGTTTTTAGCCTTTTAGAACTGAATCTGAATCCAATTTAATGGAACAATAGAAAACAGTCAACAGTCTTTATATATTTTTAAGTATTGTGCTGCTACAAATTCCATATTTGGAATTGGAACAATAATTATCCTCACAGGAACAACATCAATCTGAACTGCACACACTGGTTGCAGCCTCTCAAAAACTGAAACAATAAAGTAAACTTTTTGAACATTTCTTAACCTTTTCAACATATCTTACACCAGTCAATATTAATTAGCCAAAGAAAAGTGCAAGGGGGGAGGAGAGGAGAGGAGATATAGAGCAGTGGTTCTCAAACCTTTTCATGTCAAGGACCCCCAAATTGACACTTATTAGCCTGTGGACCCCCATTTCAAAAGATATGCCATAAGAGAAGATTTTTTACGGCTCTAGCACTGATTCTCAACCATTTTAATTTCAAGGACCCCCAGTTTGACATGCATTAGGACTACAGACCCCCGTTTAATGGCATTTCTATCACTTGGACAGCAATTTATATTGTAAAATCTATATCAATTTAACTCTGAGAGTGTACAAATGGAACCAAATGGACCCGTACACGCTCAGAGTTACTGACCCATAAGGGTCCATTTGGTGCCTAATCTATCATTTAGCTGGGGACCCCCTGGTCCTGGAACTCCCTCAAGGACCCCTGGGGGTCCCCGGACCCCACTTTGAGAACCAATGATAAAGAGGAGAGGATAGGAACCGCTGTTTCCTCTCCTCATCAGCAGTCTGTTTCCCCGACCACCAGACAAGTGACTCAGGGGGAATTTTTATTTTTAAATAGGCTCTGTCATGATTAATGGACCACATATATGAAGTTAAACAACTAAATTCTATCCGAACGATATCTTATAAGTAAATTCCGTGCCTCAAAATAGAAGTTTGAGAGCTTTTTGAAGTAAAAAAAAGTCGGAGAAAAACACGAGCCGTCGGTCACATACGAGTCATGCGCTACGTCATAACTGTGCGCAGGCTGCGTGCTAAAAAGAACTGATCTGCAAGCTAAGAAGCATCTCTGTTGACGTAGGTTGATAGCTTGTAGATCTACTCGCATGATGCGACCTTTCCCTCTGAAATCTGTTGTTGATCTGGACTTGGTAGCCTATATGATATGGAAATTAACATATTCTGTACTTCAGACAGTAATGTTCATAAATCACTTTGTACGTTGCAATCAGACCACATTTATACATCATACAGTTTCAATTTCAGTAAACTCTTTCTGTTCTCAGACAAATATCCCAATGTAACAGAACTCCAGTTTTGGCCACTCAGTTCATTTAGTCTGTCACCATTATTTTCAGTTTACAGGATCAGTCCATCATGTTTCTCAGGTAATATCTTTACCTTTCAGGATTCTCAGTAGTATATTAGTACTCAGTGTCTCTGTCACTGTCTCTGAATATCCCCCCCCGCCTTTTTTTTTTATCTTCAAGAGTCTCTAATCAGGCAAATATCAAATGTCACTTCAATGTCTGGCATGGTCCAAGGTCGCCACAGTCTCTCGTAGGCTGAAGGCATACTCACATGCAGGTTATCAACTCCAACCTCGACCACCGATGGCTCACCCAGGGTCCCGTAGGTCAGCATTCTTGGGCGACGTCTCTCCCTCTGGGGATAGGCACTCACGGTTGGTGATGCAGGCTCATCTTCCTCCAACATCGGCTGCTCTGATGATTCTAGCAGATGATCTCCAGTCTCTGAAGCGTTGTCATCTCTGTCCTCTGCTGCTGTGTAGTCAGCGATGTCTTCTCCTACAGTACGTCCTGTGGTTCCTCACAATATTCCATCCCTGGCATGAAGGGCTCTGCCTCTGGGTCTAGGTTTACAGTTATTTGGTTCTGTTGCTGGTGATTAGGGAAATGGCACACAAAGCTCACCCTCATCACCGCTTTCACTGTCAGAGTATACAATTTGTTTATCATTCTTTTGTCCCCTTTTTCTCCTCTGTGTGGGGCTGACCCTTTTCTGCTCTGTGTCTGGTTCAGGGTGACTTAGGGGTAAACTGTCACAAGGGAGTAGGAGGTTTCTATGCAGCATTCGACATTTACCACCTCCCTCCGGTACCACCTCATAAACAGAGCTGTCACTGCTCCTTCTTTTCACTACAACATGGACTCTTACACCACAGCATCTCTGCTGGTGGTCCATCAGTCGGTTCTGGAACTCTCCTCCCATGTTGTGGTGAATTTTCTCCGCAAAACCATAATGAAGGGCAAAGTCATTTAACAACTTGTCAACCACAGTCTTTGCACATTAGT
Organism: Gymnoscopelus microlampas; assembly: GCF_963454915.1. Lineage (NCBI taxonomy): Eukaryota > Metazoa > Chordata > Actinopteri > Myctophiformes > Myctophidae > Gymnoscopelus > Gymnoscopelus microlampas. The sequence goes on from NC_139957.1 coordinate 3,484,108, forward strand.
TTTTGATGGCATAGGCCTGTGTGAAACGGGTGTAATGATCTATTACTACTAGGATATACTGGTAGCCTTGTTTGCAGCTATCTAAGTGGAGGAAGTCGACAGACACTATTTGAAAGGGGTGTGTTGACACAATGGGCATGAGAGGGGCTCTGGTTGCTTTTTGAGGTTGTTTTGTCTTCAGACACTCACAGACTTGGGTGACAAAGTGGTCGATGTCAATCTGCATACGGGCCCAATAAAACCGGTCTCTGATCAGGTTGTGTGTTCTGTCGACTCCAGGATATCCCATTTCATGGTGGAGCTCCTGAAACACAGTGGGGTGTTCTCTGGGCAGGACAAGCTGACATTTGTCACCGGCTTTTCTATAGAGGACACCATTGTCATTGATATACAGTTCATGCCATTGCCTCATTAAGGCTCTTACATCAGCTGACTCAGTTTTGAGTACCTTGTTGGAGGGCTGCTGGTTGTTACTTTTGTGATGGAGGACTCGACCAATAACCGGGTCTCTCAGTTGGCTTTCTCTAATCTGCTCTGATGTTAGAGGTTTGCTCAGAGTGGGTGAATCTCTCACTACTGTTACTAACTCCACCGACACTGGCATGGTCCAAATGAGAGATCTCTTTGTACTGTCACTCCCTGCACAGACGCACTGATAACTTCCTGGTGGACCTCCTCTCTACACTGCTCCATGAGCTTGTTTATGTCTACTGGCATACGGGATAGGCCATCTGCATCAGCATTGTGTTTGCCGGGGCGGTACTTTATAGAAAAGGTAAAATCTGATAACTCACGACCCACCGGTGACCTGTAGCATTAAGCTTAGCTGTTGAGAGGACGTAAGTCAGGGGATTGTTATCAGTATATACTGTGAAGTGGGGGGCATGATACAAATAGGCTCTGAAATGCTCACATATGCCCCATTTAAGTGCTAAGAACTCTAACTTCCCTGAGTGCATGTGATAGTTCTTCTCAGGTGGGCTTAGTGTTCTGGAGCCGTATCCAATAACAACCATTTTACTGTTCTGTCTCTGATAAAGCACTGCACCCAGTCCCTCCTGGGACGCATCACAATGCAAAGAATGAAAGGCTGGGTGAAATCAGGGTAGCCAAGAATGGGGGGCTCAATCAGCTTATCTATGAGGAAGTTCAGTGTCTCTTGGTGGCTATGTGTCCAGTGTATGGGAGTGTTAGGTAGGAGGTTACCTTTATTTTTGTTGGTGCCACTCTTTCAGTTTGTCTTTGTCTTTGACTCCGCAGGCAATGTCTTGTCAGGAGGTGACGAGAGCAGCTGGTACAGTTGCTTTGCAATTTTGATAAAGTTTGGGATATATGGCCTGTAGTATGATAGAAAGCCCATTTTTCATCTCAAACATCTGAAACTGTGACATGTACCCTCTCCTTTAATGCCTGCACAGGAGCCACTTCAGCTGGGTCCATTGTGTAGCCCTCACCCGAAACCATCCGTCCCAAGAATCTGACCTTTCGCTTGAGCACATCACACTTAAGTGGACTGAGCTTAACTCCATGTTTTTGGTGTCTCTGGAACACAGTTCTCATGTGGCTGACATGGTCTTCAAAGCTAGAGCTGTGAACGAGATTATCATCAAGGTACGGTTGACAGATATCATCCCCTCAGATCCACTAGGCACTCTTCCATGTTACGCTGAAACTCAGCAGGGGCTGAACTCAAACCAAAGGGTATTCTGGTCCACTGATAAAGACCCCGGGGTGTTATGAAGGCTGTGAGATGTTGGCTTTCCTCACTCAGGAACCCCTGGAGGTAGGCCTTCCCCTGATCCACCAAGAGCTGCCTGTGAGAGAGTCTAGCATATCTTGGATTCGAGGGATTGGATGGCAATCAGGGATATATTTTCTGTTCAGCTCCCTGTAATCGCAACAAAATCTCAATGTCCCATCTTTCTTCCTCACACACACCACTGGTGATGCGTATGGGGATCTTGACTGGACTATCCGACCATGATTCAGCAAGTCCTGTAGATATTCTTTGACCTCGTTATGCAGTGGTTTGGGGACTGACAAGTACGTTCTCTTTACTGGAGTGGGGTCCTGAAGACTAATGTGTAGTTTCAGGGAGGGAATACTCCCTATGTCATCTTCGTTGTAGGCAAATGCATGACACTCCTCTCTCAGTAACTGTCTCACTGATCCTCTCTGTTCATCAGTTAGGTGGGATTGATTGACAGGGGGATCCCACTGACTTGGTTTCTGTGTTTTTGGTTGGTCGCTAGTGGTGTCCCTTTTCTGTTCACCTGTCTGCTCTCCTGTCTGTTTAGTGTCACTCTGTTTAGTGTCCTCCCTTCCTCCCTCTTTATTGTTGACATCACTCTCTATCTGTTCCACTCTAACTGGATAGGCAGTCTTGACTATTTGGAGGTGACCCAGAACTGTGCGTTTATCTAAAGTCATGGCCTGCTTGCCAGGGGCGTCACAGGGGGGGTGTAAGTGGGACTGAGTTACTAGGGCCCAAAAAAAAATAATAATAATTTAAAAAAAAATTGTATTTTTTAAAGAAAAAAAATCTTAGGGGGGCCCACAGTGAATCTTTTTCCCCAGGGCCCAGAATTTGGTGCTACGCCCCTGCTGCTTGCTGACATTTGCAATGGGGACCGGCACATACATTGACCTGTCTGTGGGAATACTGACTAACCCCTCTTCAATGATGATCCCCTCAGGTAGTGTGGGCTCTTCACAAGGGGTAAGAGGTAAGAGTAAGAGGTTTTGACCCTGAAACTGTGCTGGAATTTCACCGCATCACTATACTGTTTCAAGAGAGCGGAGGAATTTTCTCTGGATTAGTTCGGGACTAAACTGCTCACCCTCATTTTCATTACTCAAGCTCCACATTAACTTCTTCAGTTCAATTGCTCTGAACAGGAACGTTTGGGCTGATTCCTTGGGGCCTTGTGTAATGTTCATCAGTCGGTGTAGCAGATCTGAAGATGAGTCGACTTTGTAGTGACCTATGAGAATAGTTTTTAATTTGGGCAGGGTCAAGCCTCTTTTGATCTCCAGCATATCCCTCAGATGTAGGCCTGGGGTCACTGCGCGTGTGACAGCTTAAATTATCTCAGCTTCCGAATTACCCTTACGTTGTGACTATATTTGGTTGATTAGGCTCCAATCTGACCATAGATCCGAAATTCCCTTCCAAAAGTCACTTCAGGCAGTGAAAGTGAAGGTGGTGACATAATTACTGTCTTGGTATCCACCACTGGTTCTGTGGGCTGTTGTCCTCCTTCCAAAACGAAAAAATCTTCCAAAATCTCCTCTTCTAGTAGTCGACGGGCTTCATTCTGTTCCTCCTGCAGCTTGAGATATTTCTCTTTCAGAACATCTAATTCACTCGGTTGATTAGGTACAGTCTCTGACTCACTCGGTTCCTTCTTTTGCATCGACTTCATCCATGACAGGACATGCTGCAAGTACTGCTGAAACGCCTTGCTCTCCTCTTCATCCTCCACTTCATCCAGCGTCTTCTCAGCCAATCTGATCGAGCTTCCTTCTCGAACCCTCCTGATGGTTCTGAGCACTTTAGCTGTTGACATGTGGAGATGAGCTCTGGCTTTTCCAACGCCAGCAGTACTCTGCTCATTTCATCCCGTAGTTGCTCCATTCTTCTTCCTTTAATGATGATGCTGATCCAAGTTCGTCTCTGGATCCGCCAGAAAAATCGGGTTTCTGGCGGATTTTGTAAGTTTCTTTCTCGGATTTTGGTTATTTTATTTCGGTTTTAGGGTTAGGTTAGGTTTATGTTATTTAATTCGTATTTTTGCCTGATTTTACTGATTTAATATCAAAAAAATAATTATTTTAACATTTATTTTTATTATTCTAAATGACTTGGGTTTCTGGCGGATTTTGTAAGTTTCTTTCTCGGATTTTGGTTACTTTATTTCGGTTTTAGGGTTAGGGTTATGTTAGGTTTATGTTATTTAATTTGTATTTTTGCCTGATTTTACTGATTTAATATCAAAAAATATATTTTTATTAACCTAAATGACTTGGGTTTCTGGCGGATTTTGTAAGTTTCTTTCTCGGATTTTGGTTACATTATTTCGGTTTTAGGGTTAGGGTTAGGTTAGGTTTATGTTATTTAATTTGTATTTTTGCCTGATTTTACTGATTTAATATCAAAAAATTAATTATTTTAACATTTATTTTTATTATTCTAAATGACTTGGGTTTCTGGCGGATTTTGTAAGTTTCTTTCTCGGATTTTGGTTACTTTATTTCGGTTTTAGGGTTAGGGTTAGGTTGGGTTTATGTTATTTAATTCGTATTTTTGCCTGATTTTACTGATTTAATATCAAAAAATGTATTATTTTAACATTTATTTTTATTATTCTAAATAACTTGGGGATGAGTAGCCCTGATCTCCTCAAGGCAAAACACAGGCCGAGGCACAGCCAAGTAGGAGTACAACTTTATTTTACCCACCACTGGCTGTTTCAAATAATGAGCAGAGCAGAGGAATTGAGCATCAACCATCTACAATTATCAATAGCTACTGTAAAGTATAACGTTTGCTTTATATTAACTTAGTAAACTTACTCATCACTAGGCAGCCGCACTTGGAGTTGGTTTGTTTCAGAGGATAGACAGACACTAATAACAAATATAATGCACCTAATGAACTTTGGTCAACTTCATTATGTACTTGCATAATACATGTTTTTTTGGTCGCAAAACAATACCTAGTCTACTTTGGATCAGATGGATAGGGTTCTGTGCAGACCGCAGTCCATTTGGAAACACTTGGTTGGACACTACCTGATCGTAGTGTCACTGTTGCCTGGTCCACTCCAGGTCCATTCTCCTAACATTATCAGAATTGCAGCTGCTAAATCCTTTCAAATACATCGTGTTTATGAGTGCATGATTTCAAAAGTGGGTTCAGATTCTATTAAATAAGTATGTATTATTCTAAATTACTTGGGGGGTCTGGGGGGGTCCAATCTGACTTGGGGGGGTCCAATCTGAAGCTAGGGGGAGACGAAACCCCCCCGTCCCTCCCGCCCGGGATTGACGCAGAGGAATATAGATGTAATACATTATTGGCTGTTTTTTTGTTATTTTGCCCTGAAATAGAGTCAAGATATGCTTGAATCTATATAATACTAATTTAAGTGAATTCCTTGAGTCCAAATTGTATGGAAAATGTGTATGTTGTATACTTTCAAAGATTTGCTATATGCTATTGGTACCTGGCAGAATCTTAAAATACATGCTTCAAGGATTAAGAAAATGCAGTTGGTGAAAACAAGTATTTAGTAAAAGCAGAATGTGTGATATGAACATTTTCTGTTTGTCCTAATAGAGTCAAGATGTGCTTGAATCTTAGCCTGGCGTAGCTAGACTATATCACTGCGTGGATATGAGTCTGGTGCTTCCATGTTTTTTTTCCTAAGGGGCGGGATCAAAACAATGGCCCTCGACGCAATTGGTTAGACCTACAACCAACTACCAATTACAGTCTCCCATATTCGAATACTGGGCCCTGATTGGTTACCCACGTCTCCTGGAGCAGGAAATGGATTCTCTATGGAGCGGTGCCAGACCCAAATCGCAGAGTGCAATTTTTTTTTGCACTCGCAGATTCGTCTGGTCCCAGGCTACTTGAACCTATCTAATAATAACCACTTTAATGAATTCCTTGGGTCCAAATTGTATGGGATTTTTTAGTGTCTCTATAGGTTGTTTCCTTCTAAAGTCATTACATTTTTCCCCCATTTTCAGGTTTGGGTTTAGGATGTGTAATAAAGGGTTAAAAATGAACCTCATGGGACAATATTTCAGCCTGTTACTTGGCAAAATCCTAAAATACACAATTGAAGGATTAAAGGAGTAGTTCACCCCAAAAAAAACATATTTTCTATCAATTACACACCCCATGAAGCATTGAATTCATGGAGACTTTTTTATTGTTTGTCACATTCCTAAGACAATAATTTGATGACCGGTGGTCTCTCCGGTAGGAGACTCAAAGGAGACTCTTTGTGTCTCCTACCGCCGGTAGGAGAAGACCTACCTACCGGAGAAGACCAGCGGAAAGATGCTAATGTGTCCGACACATTACCGTTGGTCATCAAATGATTGATTTTGGAATGCGACAAAAACAAAAAAAAGTCTTCTCTTATGAGGGTCCCTGAGGCATATCTTTTCAAATGGGGGTCCGCGGGCTAATAAGTGTCAATTTGGGGGTCCTTTGACATGAAAAAGTTTGAAAACCACTGGTTTAGACCATGTTAAACCAATAAAACATGATCTCTGTCAACCTAGGAGGGAGAGAGAAGGAGCGAGGGGCTTGGTGGACATTTGAAACGTCCTTGAATCCACCAGGACACAACAAAAACCATCATGAGTCTCCATGAAGAGGGGAGTACAGTCTTTGTAGAGATGGACCCACTTCTACTAGAGGCTGGAAGCATCAGAGAGGAGGGGCAGAGCCACCATGAGGAGGTAGGAGGAGGCACCAAAACATCTACAGAACAGAAGGTGGTTCTTTATGAAGACCTTTAACCAACAAGTCTGTTTAAAAAAAAGAGTGTTGTAAATGTGTTTTACAGACAGGAATGTGAGGGTTGGGTTTTCTATGCAAGTGAATTAATAAAGAACAATTCATAATATCTCATCATCACATCCTCTGTTCACACACTTTATTAAAGTAAATATTTGGAACACACCAACATTGTAAAACCTGCAGTTATATGAATTTCACCATAATTATGCCCAATACATTCTTGGGAGTGTTTGTTTTCTTTGCAAGCTGATGACTTTCACTAGATTTAAATTATAAATATTGTACTTTTAACTCCACTGCATTTAAATATAAATATTGTACTTTTAACTCCACTACATTTAGATATAAATATTGCACTTTTAACTCCACTACATTTAAATATAAATATTGTACTTTATACTCTGAGAGACATAGATTATCATGCAGTTCATGGGTGGGAAGCCGGAAGGGGATTGTGTCCTTGTTGCTGTAATAGAGAGTCCTACTAGTCGGGTCACTTGTTCGGCAGGCAGGGGAATTCGGTGATATAGAATAAAACTTGCATGTTAAGCAGATGTAGATCGTGTTAATAGCATCCTCAATCTTCATACGCAGATTTACAATTATAATGATACCCCTTCTCTCTCTTCTTTGTCTTTAAGAAAGCAGACACGTGTGCAAGATCCCAGACGGAAGGTGAAGGTATGTATCTTGCCAGAAGACACTAACTATCATTAGGGCCCAAGCACTGCACCAGTGCGAAGCCCTATTGAAGTTGCAAAGATTATTAATCAGGGGTAGAATTGATTGAGGTCACGCAGGGTGTACTTTTGGCTGAGGGGGCAGAGCCAAAAGTACACCTTGTGTGTGTGTGTGTGTGTGTGTGTGTGTGTGTGTGGGGGTGGGGGGGGGGGGGGGGGGGCTTTTTTCTTATGTCCACACAACAGCTCTAAGGTGTATGAAAGACATAGTTCAATGTTGAAAATGAGTGGTATTCCCCTTTAAGGGAAATTTGCCACAGTGGCTTTTCAAGATCACTGGCCCCACCATTGTAACCACTGGCCCAGGACATTCGTCAAGTATTGATCCCATAAGGAAAATGAACAAATGTGATCCAGAATTTTCCCTACATGAAAAATCCCTTATTTTGTCCTAAAATAAACAAGAAAAAAAACTCACTTCTGCTGCCTTTCATATCATGTGTAAATATTTTACACATGATATGGAATGATACCTACTACAACTACTATAGATAGATACATTAATATAGGTCTAAAGCAAATATTTATTATAAAAATAATGACACTAACCACATATTTCCCCATTCTGATTCCGAATGGGGAAATATGTAGATGTTTTTGAATTATATATTATGCATATTCTGCTTGTCTGTCATTGTTAGGAGGTAGGGATACAATATTAGGCATTGGCTACTGTACTGTTAGCCCTGCATTGGGGTTTATGCTGGAATGAATAACTCATCATATACTGTGTAGGCTACATTCCTGCTGCAGCTAATCAGTAATACAGCACAGGCTGATTTAGACCCTGAAGTATATGATCAGCGTTGCCAGCTTTTGTGAGAGAAAAAAGATTTCTCTTATTTTGTTTGCCAGATCCTTGCATGCTGCACCCTGGAGTGATGTGTGACGGCTGTAAGGGAGATATTTTCGGGATCAGGTATAGGTGTACAGTGTGTCCTGACTATGACCTGTGCTCTGCCTGTCAGTCCACTGGGCTTCATAAACACCCTCTGAAGTCCATCCAGAGCCCACAGGTCAGAATGTAATCATTGCTGTTGGCAGAAACCTCATATCTCTGTATGTCTATTCTTATGTTTCCCCCCACCCTCCTGTAAATGAATGTCCTACTTCGCCATACTAATGTCACACAAAAGGAAGCACAAATAGCCAACCTGCAAGCTCACAACGCACAACGTTGCAATGTGTTGTGAGCTTGTAGATCTGCTATTTTAGCTTCTTTTTGTGTGTGTGTGTGTGTGTGTGTGTGTGTGTGTGTGTGTGTGTGTGTGTGTGTGTGTGTGTGTGTGTGTGTGTGTGTGTGTGTGTGTGTGTGTGTGTGTGTGTGTGTGTGTGTGTGTGTGTGTGTGTGTGAAAGTGTCTGTGGATTTCATTATTCAACAATGAAAAGTATTAATATGAGCTTGTGATGAAATAATAACTGCATTGGATCCATTGGAACACAGGTATTTGTATTTTTAATTTCCTGAAAAGTAGCGGTTTCGGACATCAAGGTTTACACCGACAGCGACAATAAACGTTTCCATCTGAAAACTGTGCAGTTGTAATCTTTAAATACCTCAGGGGGTGTAGAAAAGGAAAACATTTTGAAAATAAGAATGCAGTCACTGCCATTTCATCCTGTAATGTGGATGATGATAGATCTATAGGCTAACCTCCCTAGTTATGATATTTATAGTTGACTGTCTAGTTTATTCATTTGGATATATATATATATATATATATATATATATATATATATATATATATATATATATATATATATATATATATATATATATATATATATATATATATATATATATATATATATATGTATGTATTAGAGCTGTGCGGATGGGCTTTTTCGTCACCCGTATGTGCACCGCAGGGATGCACATGGGATTATAAACACCACTGTCACGATCACCTCTGTAGTGACTGTATACTATAGCCTACATATCCACGGTAACAGCAAGCCCTCCGTCTCACATCACTTTCTCACATCGCAACTTTTCATAAGACATATCCAGTGATCGGCAGGGTTAAGAACTTCACTAAATCACTCCCACGCCAAACTTTTATTCCTCCCTTCTTTTTATTGTCTCTGCCAGGCCGAAAGGCATGGCCGAGGCTATGTTTTGCACCCTGTCACGCCGTCCGTCCGTCCGTGTGTGTGTGTGTGTGTGTGTGTGTGTGTGTGTGTGTGTGTGTGTGTGTGTGTGTGTGTGTGTGTGTGTCGCCCCCTCTGTCTGTGATTGGCACTGTTGGCTTGATCGCAACGAAACTGTGCACACACACCACCAGGAGGCCGCTTTTTGCAAAACACATTTTTTGACGGTACTCCTACAGATTTTATCCAAACATCACACAAATTGGTACACAGTATATCTATAGTCATCAAACAAAATGTATCTTTCAGATTTTTCATATTCCATTGGTATCCTGATTGGCTAAAAATGGCTTCCAAAGTTTGCAGGAGTGCTCCGTTTTGAACAAAATGCCTCAAATCATAAACACAGCATGCAATTTCCGTGAAATTTTGCACACACATTCTCACTAGACCGAGGAAGAAATGGCAATTGAAAATGTTCAAATCAGCCTCAACAGGCCGATTTGTGTTTTTACCTATAACTGCACCCCACCGATCTGTGTAAAACTTTGTACGTGCACTAGAGGCTAAGGAAAAACCTTTGTCTTGCATTTTTCACACCAGGAGACCAACTTAAATACACATGTAAATCAGATGTTTGGATATTACTCAGGTTTTATTCAGATTTTATCCAAATTTCATGCAAATCGGTACACATGATCTCTATAGTCATGTTATCAAGACAGATCTGTTTGATTTTGTCATATTCCATCCTGCTTGGCTAATCTAAAGTTTGCAGGAGTGGCCCGTTTTGAACAAAATTCCCCAAATCAGGAACGCAGCGTCCGATTGCGTGAAAATCTGCAAACACACTCGCACAACGTTGAGAAACAAATGACTCCCATTCAACTCCCATGATCACATAACATATATTCATGCACTTTGTATAAAGTGAACATTTTGGGACAAACAAACATTGTAAAACCTGCATTTGTATGAATTTTCACCATATGATCTATGGATTGGACATTTGATTTTCCAAAATATGTTCCATGTTTTACATGTCTGATATATCCCATGAATAACATAGAAAACAACATATTGATTGCAGTGAGCTGTAATAACATCCCATAACCTGTGTCTAATATGTTTTCAGAGATGGATACTAGAACACATCAAGAAAAGAGAGTGCAACACCTATATAGCAGATTCTTCCAGGTAAACAAACCTCCATTATTGATAAACATTAACCACTTAAACCCCATGCAGCATCCATATTCTGGGGAAAACATTCACAGAAAATAGCAGATCTACAAGCTTGTAGATCTGCTATTTTCAGCAAATAGCCTATATTTGAATACAGAAAATACACTAGTACAGAGCCCTGAGGGACTCCACTCAACCAAGTAAAGCGCTGTGTCCCAAACATTGGGTCGGGATCCATTTGCGGGCCACGGACCAATTTTTATGGGTAGTGAATAAATATCCTTTTAGTTTTATTTAAAACGAAAAAACTAGACAAAACAAAAAACTCATGAATAAATAACAAATGTAATTAAAGCTGCAATCAGCGATAAGCGGGGCCAAGGCATGAAAGGCAAAAAGCAATATGCAACAATAGCACAATAAGACGTAGAAACAGAATAGATTGAACTTGGGACAAAGTAGCCCATGTAATTAACAAATGAGCATTCAACAACAGCTGAGCAGAGGGCTAATTGTGGCTAGCAATCCAGGGTTATCAACGTCACTCATGGACACCTCAACCCATGGCCATAGACAGGAATTGAACCCTCAACCTTCGGACTCACAGGCTGTCACAGTAGTGATTGAGCTAAGGCTTCATCCAGCTTGATGGTGTCTGTTGAAGATCATAGACTCTTGCCTTCTGCCATGAACTGAGCCCCTGTTTCATTAACACTAAGATCACTCGTTCACAAACCATTTACCAATGGAGAAATTGTATGTCTCCTCAGAACCGAAACTAGTGAAAGTAGCCGATCTACATGCTCAGAAACACATTGCTCATCTGAAATGTTGCGAGATTGTAGATCGGCTATTTTCACAATGAAGTATGTCATACATTGAAAAAACACTCTCAAATAAGCATTTCAGGTTATCTTTAACAATTGCACATGCATTAATTGATACAATCATGTTGTGTGCAATGCAATTTAAATTAAGTCTGCATGAAGTGAGGCTTGAACCGGCGACCTTGTGATTAAGAAGCAGATGCTGTAGCGAGAAGCCATTGGATCAACAGACCTGACCTTGTGAAAAAGGAGCTCACACAGATGTCACAGTTCCACGCGAATTGCTCCGAAATTCTGGGTTTAAGTGTTTTTCAAACTGCTCAAAATGGCCGAAACTCTAAGGGTGGAGCTTACTGGTCAAAGTGATAGATGTGTTCCTCATGAGTCAAGGCATATGTGTAAGCAAGTTGCATGGCTGTCGGCCAAACGAGGCATGAGTTATGCCTGTTTAAAGTTTGCATTTTCAAAAAATTGCTATAGTGTCCCCCTTTGGCCAATTGGAGTTTCAAGATTGGTTTCAGTGATATTTGGAATGACCCTCTACATTACTGCAAACTTTCAAACAAATGTGAGTCTGCATGTACAGTATGTGCTAGGGGCAGACGGATAATCTTCATAAAACTGGAATATTCATTGGCTCATAAAAGCTGTTTTTTTTTTCACTTATGGAAAATCTAACGTTTGGTCCAAAGTACGTGTATGTATGTTTAGAAAGTTTTGTGCACATTACTCAAAAATCCTAGTAGGAGTTTGATTTTAACAGATTTTTATATATTTCAAAATGGTGGGAGATCTAAAGGTCAGAGGTCAAAAGTCAGACCACGAAAGTTGTTCGGCATGAGGAGACGCTTGTGGGTATTGAAGTTTCATGGCTGTAGGTCAAACAGGGCATGAGTTGTACCTGTTCAAAGTTGCCATTTTCAATTGATTGCTATAGCGCCACCCTTTGCCAATGGTTGTTAGTTTCGTGCCTTGGCCGTTTGGCATAGAGACAGAGAGACAGAGAGACAGAGAGACAGACAGAGAGACAGACAGACAGACAGACAGACAGACAGACAGACAGACAGAGGGAAAAATAAATAGCGGTGATATTGTCTGGCCACGTCATGCTAATATGTATGTGACTGAGGACCCCCATCTGAAAATGTGTACAGCCATTTGTCACATTATTAGAAAATAGACTATCTACAACGTGTCGCGTTCTGATGAGCTTGTAGATTGTCTGTTTTTGAATATCTGAAATATAAAATAGCTTTAAGTGTTTAAACTGTTCCTCATTTTGCTGGGGACCCCCTGGTTCCCCTTCAAGGACCCCTGAGGGTCCCCAGATATTGATGTATTGTCCTGTTGTGTCATCAGTGATGGACGGTGTCAGTGTGGACGTCCCAGAGATCATACAACACACATCAACACAGCTGTGGACACTGTGTGGACCAGTGAGGTGCACTCCTCTGAACAGCCCACTGATGCTTTTGGAAGGTTGGACATTGAGGGAGGCAGATTTTACAACGATGTAAGTGTCTTACTGACAATGTGATCAATGTTCTCTGTGGTTCATGATACTCTCTGTCTTACATCATCTATTTAACATTATTCAGTCAAGAGATTCAACATTAAAGTTTTCCACATAATGTAGTACCGTACATCAGAGTAAAACTTATTTAGTTTGATCATAAGGTTGTTGTTATTGCTTTAAGGTCCCTGTGGATGATGTAATTGAATCATCCAAATCCACCATTAACACAATCACGCACGCACGCACGCACGCACGCACGCACGCACGCACGCACGCACGCACGCACGCACATTCTCCCCACTACATAACGTAGGCTAAATGTTAAATGACCACAATGAAAATAAGCCATTGGCTTTATTTTGTATTATCCTTCTTGATAATTGTGTAACAATGTATGTAATTGTACATTATTTTATATTATCAATAAAGATGTCAAAGTCAAGTAAAAGTCAAAGCTGTACCCGCAGACACACAACTTCAACTTAGAATAGACAATAAGGGTATAAATTAGTGTGTAAACCCCGCCCCTCTTGATATGAAAGATGAGAGTGTATTTAGGTTGATCATGATCACTGTCATCTTCTGATTTGTCTCTTTGATCACCTAGTTCCTGCGTCTGTCATCAGACACTGAACCTTCCCTTATCTACAACCTGATGACAAGAGACAGAGACCGAGCTGGTCTTGGGTGGGGTTTGAGGACACCCATCATGATGGTATCTGTGGTGGGAGGACAAGGCAGTGCAGAGGTCAACCCCTGGGTTCAGAAGGTCATCAGACAGGGACTGGTCAAAGCCTTGGAGAAAACAGGTGTGTGTGTGTGTGTGTGTGTGTGTGTGTGTGTGTGTGTGTGTGTGTGTGTGTGTGTGTGTGTGTGTGTGTGTGTGTGTGTGCGTGCGTGCGTGCGTGCGTGCGTGCGCGCGCGCGCGCGCGCGCGCGTGCGTGGGCGACAAACTCATACAGGATAAACAAGTGAAATAGGAAGTGATGACAGAAAGAAGTGAGCAGACAACATTGGATCTTGAACACTATAAATAAAAAGCTGATAAATGGATTCTCTATCCTGAACGTATTTGTGTCATCACTTCCAATTTCAAATGTTTATCCTGTATCCTCTATGAGTTCTCTCTCCTGATTGGATTAAATTAGTATCCCAACCTGTTCATGAAAGAGCTGGAGAGACATTGAGACTCCTGTTACTGAACAAAACACTCTATAGAAATGATTACTATTACAATATAGAGCTATTTAACACTGTTGCAGAACAAACACTCTATAGTAATGAGTATACAGAGCTATATAACTCTTAGTTTAACAAACAATATTGCACCTTTAAATATGTCTGTCAGGATCCATATAGAATATTATATTTATGTCATGATATGACAAATGTGGGCAAAGGTTCAGCCTGATCACAGCTCCATTGACTTCCATTATAAAACTGAAGTTCAACATATAAGTATAACACAAGTGGAAAAAACAACTAGTGAAGCTACTTTATGGTCTGATGCTATCATGCATGATGCTGACCAGACACAGACAGACAGACAGACAGACAGACAGACAGACAGACAGACAGACAGACAGACAGACAGACAGACAGACAGACAGTAACTGTAGTACATGACTAATGACAGAAATTGCTATGAAATGGTGAATATTAAATAATGTATTTCACATCATAATCCAGTTGATGAATGGAGTTATACTTGTCTGAAGAGGTCAGTAGAATGTTGATGATGTAATGATTGATACAGAATTCATCACCATTCCACGTCTGTTAAAGTTCTGTTTGTCTGTGTCTCTCTCTCTCTCCCTCTCTCTCTCTCTCTCTCTCTCTCTCTCTCTCTCTCTCTCTCTCTCTCTCTCTCTCTCTCTCTCTCTCTCTCACTCACTCACTCACTCACTCACTCACTCACACACACACACACACACACACACACTCACACACACACACACACACACACACACACACACACACACACACACACACACACACACACACACACACACACACACACACACACACACACACACACACACACACACACACACACACACACACACACACACACACATCCAGGAGGCTTCAGCTGGATACTCACAGAAGGCTTTGATGAAGGCGTAGGGAGATGTGTAGGAGAGGCGGTGAGGGACAGTGACAGTGTCTGTGCGGTGGGCATCACTCCTTGGGGCTTTGTGCACAACAGAGATCAGTTGGTCCCTCAGGTATTGACACACAAACACCTAATTAATAATCTTATATATACAATTTGAATCCTGCGCCATGTCGGTTGTCAGTATGTTTGTCAGTATGTTGTATGTACGTTGCATCACTCCGAATATGGACACAACGCCAGTGTGACGTAATCTCACGACAGCATGACATCACGCATGACATCACATCCTACCTATAAATTCTAGGATGCCGTCAGATCGCACCAGTTCGACGGCTTCCATAGTGGGTTTTGGTCATTGGAGAGGTGATGCACGTCACCTCTTTCTGAAGTGGGTACTTTCAAAGCCTGCCGTGGATTTAGGAGAGCACAAAACTCTCTCTCACACTGTGAGGTGCCTGTAAGGTGGCACTGCAAAGTGAACGACGCGTCACGCTAGACGTTCGGGCCGCGTAGCGGCCCGAACTTCTAGTGTTCATACAAGTATCATTCTTGCAAACTCCACTACATTTACATCACATTCATAACTGTACTGTAACATACTGTTATATGCACTGATATTAAATGTCCTGTTTATTATGTTTCTGCCACTCTTTAATACTAATAAATAATGTGATCATAATGTGATATCACTGTTTTTGACAATGTGAGTTAGGATCTAGTTTAGTAAATATAGACCCTTTATGAATTAAATATACTCTAAACTTCCTGTCTTGGATCCATATTGAGTCAATTCAGCCTTAGGCTGGAGGAAGGCAGGCTTTCCAAGGCATAGAGGTGCGGACTCAAACCTTGTGCTGGAATCAAACGCCGACTCCCGATTGTTTCACCAATCTATGTCCCCGCCTCCCCTCACCTCCCCCCCCCGGCCTGTGCACAGAACACTGACGTCACCAAATTTGGAGCGACGGCCCTCTACACTCTGATTGGTTAGGAGATAACAAGGTTCACTCCCACTCCTAGACCACAGTTCCTGCAAGCTTCCCCCAGGCTTTTTTTCTTTTGAAACAAAAAAAAAAGGCATGGGTTTTGAGACTAATTTAGCCTTAACATGTGACCCCCCCTCCCGCCATCTTAGACTCACCAGAAGCACATGGATAACAAAAAAGTGAGATGCAATTCCTGTTTTATTCCATCTCAGGGCAAAGAGTGTACTAGATCTAAACCTGCTCAGTACTCTGTTGAGAACACAACCAGTGACTCCAGTTGTCTCGAGAAGAACCATTTTGGCTTCCTGCTGGTGGATGATGGGAGTGAAGGTCACAGAGGAGGAGAGAAGAACTT